>NC_056747.1:1192167929-1192245429 GCF_019279795.1 Protopterus annectens | reverse complement strand
TTTAACCCGGAACTACTCCCTCCCCTATGTTTAAAACAGTGACTTGATTTCCTAGTTAGAACAGTTCCCTTTGGTCTGTCAATAATGACTTTGATTATTTGATCATAGCCTATAGCAAGGTTATTATTGACCTTCTTAATTAAAGTCATTGTTCCACTGTAGTTGGCATTCATCAGACCTGTCATTGGGTACAATGCCCCCTTTGGTATGTACCTAATCAAGAATATCCAACAATTGAAATGTCTACAAAGGTTCCTCACTAAAAGAATACAGGGCGTAAGTAATATGTCCTATGCAGACTGCCTCAAGGACCTATCCCTGTATTCTGTCTCCTACAGGCTTTTGAGGGGACATCTATGCCTGACATACAGGGCATTGTCAGACTCCGCTCTGATGGACCTCCTGCATATCCACAAAACAAACAGTACCAGCTATACTGCTCAGACAAGCTCCACGTGGGTTTACAGAGTGGTCCTAGCAGCAGGGAACTCAGAAAAGCGACTACCTTCTGGATTTAAGTATCTTTGCTTTTTTTTCACTTGAAATAGCTTCTGTAGCTTACCTTGAACTAGCCTGAACTGTTTTTTAACTGATTGCTGCATTATTTTAAAATCTGCACTTAAAGTTACATTTTAGTCGAATTTGATCGAAAGTTTGCTTGTTTGTTTGTTTAATTTAACTGTGGAGGCTGCCCACTAAAGTGTGCTAGCCTGTGTAATTTATCACTGTTTCTGCATTTTCTGTGTGTTTCTACCAAAAAAACAAAAAAACAAAAAAATAATCCTTGTTTTCCTGCCTTCCTCGACTAGTTTAGACCATTTTACAGGCATTGCTGTATTCTGGGCTGTGGTGTAGTTCCTGTGTTGTCCATTACCTTACTTGGATAGAAGGAAGTTTCTTTGCTCACCAGTGGGAGTGGGGAGCCTTGAGCAGCCTACCTGTCCTTGGGGGAAGTGACCTCAGCACAAGAAGCTGTAGTAATTGGCTGTTTTGGACCATTTCTAGCTCTTTTGTAGTTCACTGTTTAAAATCCGCCTCTGGGCGTTTTTTCTGGCTATACTGCTCAGACAAGCTCCACGTGGGTTTACAGAGTGGTCCTAGCAGCAGGGAACTCAGAAAAGCGACTACCTTCTGGAATTAAGTATCTTTGCTTTTTTTTCACTTGAAATAGCTTCTGTAGCTTACCTTGAACTAGCCTGAACTGTTTTTTAACTGATTGCTGCATTATTTTAAAATCTGCACTTAAAGTTACATTTTAGTCGAATTTGATCGAAAGTTTGCTTGTTTGTTTGTTTAATTTAACTGTGGAGGCTGCCCACTAAAGTGTGCTAGCCTGTGTAACTAATTTATCACTGTTTCTGCATTTTCTGTGTGTTTCTACCAAAAAAACAAAAAATAATCCTTGTTTTCCTGCCTTCCTCGACTAGTTTAGACCAGTTTACAGGCATTGCTGTATTCTGGGCTGTGGTGTAATTCCTGTGTTGTCCATTACCTTACTTGGATAGAAGGAAGTTTCTTTGCTCACCAGTGGGAGTGGGGAGCCTTGAGCAGTCTACCTGTCCTTGGGGGAAGTGACCTCAGCACAAGAAGCTGTAGTAATTGGTTGTTTTGGACCATTTCTAGCTCTTTTGTAGTTCACTGTTTAAAATCCGTGTTTGCACGGCTTTGCGCGGTTGTGTGCATAGCGCAGCGCCGGTTAAACAAGGTTAAACTTTTTGTGGCTCCGCTAAGTCTGCTCTTCAAATTTTCCCTTAAGGAAGCTCTACTCTTAGTATAACCAGACTACTCACTGTATTATAAGCCTAGCACTTGTTCTCAATACTTCTCTACTAAGTAAGCACTCTCGTACTAAGTAAAGCACTACATCTACTTACCACCCCTGTGAATATCCACTTCCCTTAAAGGTATACCACTCCCTTATACTGTTCTAGCATGTCAAGTGGTAGATTACTGGCGTCGTCTCCAGTTCAGCTGATCAATCTGGGTATCTTGAGACAATGCTACAATTGTCTCATGTACACAGACAACCCTCTCCTCCTCCCAACAAACACAAATACATGTGAGAGATGCAACTATATAGCCAAACTGGAGGCTGAACTCTCTCAACTCAGGGCTGGCATGACCAGACAGGAGGAGATGGCAACCACACACACAACAATCCCAGTCCCACATAGACCTACCACAACTGCAAACCAAACACATAAAAACACAAAGACATACTCGGAGGCTCTAATAAAAAACTTACCAAAACAACAGAGGCTCCCAAAGCAGACATCCAAAAATCCACCACCTCAAAACAAAACACATGCAGCACATACTTCAATAAATCAGTGTGTCGACCAATCGCAGCCCTTAAGGCCAAACACCTTGCCTGATACACTAGTAATAGGTGACTCCATAGTCAGACACACTGATGTCCCACTGACCAGGCTGAACAAGGAGAAGGTGACTGTGAGCTGTCTATCGGGAGCTAGGATCCGCCACATAACACACACACTCAGGTCACTCCAAAGCAAGTACAAATATGACTCCGTCATTGTCCATGCTGGTGTGAATGACCTGAGACGTACCTCCCTAGACTACATAAAAAGAGACATAGAGGAGCTCTCTGATTATGTAGCCCAGGCTGGTATGACCCTGACCCTGAGCAGCATCTTGCCCTCACCAAGAATGATACCACAATACAAAGACAAGATGATCAGCTTTAACAATTGGCTCAAGTACTGGTATCATTCTAAGGGGATCCAATGTCTGTCTGCCTGGGATGATATGTTGGACAAGCCACGCTGCTTCGCAAGGGATGGCTTACACCTGTCACCACTGGGCTTCCGGATATTGGCTAAGGCTCTTGCCACCCCCCATAGTGCCTTTTTTAGGCAAGGCTCAAAAGACAAACCCACCTCCTTAGAAAACAAAAATGGAAAAAAACTAAGGGTAATGCTGCTCAATGCCAGAAGCCTAAATCTCAAGATGCAGGCACTGGATGCACTCCTCAGCATGGAGAACATCGACGTCTGTGCAGTAACTGAAACCTGGTTCAAGGCTCCTGAGAGCACCCCAGCGCTACCAGGCTATACCTCGTATCATGCTTTTCGGCCCCAAAACCCGGGCGAAACCACAAAGGGAGGGGGGGAGTGTCCATATTCATAAAGGACACCCACACCTCCAGGTTAGTAGCAACACATGAAGCATCAGAGACCATACAGGTGCAACTAACCATAGGCAAAACTGCTATACAACTGGTAGCATGTTACAGACCACCCTCCCAATCTCAAGAACCCCACTCAGCCTTCCTGAAGACATTGGAGGATATGAATGTATCACAAAATACCATCATACTGGGAGACTTCAACTACCCAAACATAGATTGGGTACATTATTCTAGCCCTAATACCCTAGCCCAAAGGTTCCTGGAATTCATAAATTCAAATGCACTGGAACAACTAGTCACCTCTCCCACTAGGGGAGATAATATACTAGACCTGATCATCACAAACATGGGGACAAAATGCTCCACACCGAAGTATACCCCTCACTAGTGAGATCTGACCACAAACTAATCACCCTGGATATACATATCCCACCTCCACCCCCAGCACAAAAGACCACAGTGATAAACTTCTCAAAAGCAGACTTCACTCTTCTTAAGACTGAGATGGTATCCTTTAAGCCCACTGTGCCAATGGATACCACATCCCACAATGCCGAATCCTTCACAAATGCTTTCTATGGACATCTCCAAGAATGCATGGATCATGCAATCCCAAACAAATCCAAGTCCCTCTCCACCAAATGTAAGCGTCCTGTCTGGTGGACCTCAGCCATAAACAAATTGTATAACAAAAGAAGGAAGCTACTGCATGTCAGGGCGAAATCCCATGAAGGGAAGACATCTCTGATCAACATTAGCAGAAAACTACATTCTCTCATAAAAACATCCAAGGCAAACTCTGAGAGACAAATCGCTAAGGACACTAAAGATAACCACCAAACCTTCTTCAGCTATGTTAGAAACCTGGGCGGAAACCCTCAGATATGCTCAGAGTTGGTTCACAACAACAAAAAATACACTGAACCCACATATATTGCTAACATTCTGGCTGACAGGTTCATTGCAAATTTCTCCCCTCCTTCACCCCCAAAAGAAGAAATACCTATCCCAGCTGAATGTAATCTCCCTGTCATCTCAGATGTCCAAGTGAGAACCGCTCTAAACAAAGCAAAAAACACAGCATCAATGGGACCTGACGGTATCCCGGGGTGCATGTTACGTGAACTCCAAGAGGAGCTAAACCCACACATAAAAATGCTATTTAACCTTAGCCTTACTTCGGGATATGTACCTGAACACTGGCGTACAGCAACAGTGGTCCCACTCCACAAGGGGGGTGCCTCTACAGACCCTAGAAACTACCGCCCCATAAGCTTAACTAGCCTGGTCTGCAAAGCTATGGAAAGAATCATTATGGAACTCATAAACAGAGACATAGGGGACCTACAGACACTTGACCCCACCCAGTTCGGCTTTGTAAAGGGCAGATCCTGCCTTTTAAACCTGGTTGACTTTTTCAAAACAGTCACTAGAGCCATTGATGAGGGCAAAGCAGTCCATACAGCATACCTGGACTTGGCTAAGGCCTTCGACACAATACCCCACTCAGGCATCATAGATAAGCTAAACAGCTTAAAAGTAAACCCTTATGTCACTAGATGGTTTGCAAACTGGCTAAAGGACAGAACCCATAAAGTTAAAATCGCTGGAGCAATGTCAGACTCAAAGCCAGTCACAAGTGGTGTCCCACAGGGATCTGTCCTGGGACCCCTCTTGTTCGGCATTTATTTCTCAGATGTTAAAGCAAACATGGGAGGGCTGTGGCTGACAAAGTTCGCAGATGACTGCAAACTAGGCCATAGTCGATACACCAGCAGACACACACATCCTACAAAAAGGCCTCACTGAAACGGACAACTGGTGCCGTAGTCACGACCTTAAACTAAATGCCAAAAAATGTATAGTCATCCCTTTTGGAAAAAACAAAGTACCCACAAATTATCACATAGACAGCAACCCACTGAGTACAGAAAAAGTAATCAGAGACCTAGGGACCCAAGTAGACAGCGACCTCTCATTTGACACCCACATTGCCAAAGTGGTTAGAAAAACATTCTACCTTGCACACCTCATCATGAAGGGATTCACATCCAGATCCAAGGATGTCATTTTACCCCTATATTCCTCCCTCATCAGACCCATCATTGAGTACAATGCCCCATTTGGTATGTACCTCACCCGGCATTTGCAACAGCTGGAGAGACCACAAAAGTACCTCACCAAAAGGATCAAGGGTCTCCAACATATGTCTTATTCTGCCAGACTAAAGAAACTTCAGCTCTATTCAGTAGCATACCGCCTGCTCAGAGGTGATCTCTGCCTGACGTACAAGGCCATGTCCAATCAGGATCTGATGGACATGCTCCACCTCAAAAAATCCAAATCCATCAGGACCACGAGAGCTAAAGACTTAAACCTCGGCACAAGTATGAATAGGACATGCTGGAGGGATAGATTCGTAACCCAGAGGCTTCCCATGATTTGGAACAGGATCCCAGTTCGTATTAGGCAGAGCCCTTCACTGACTCTCTTCAAGAGAAATCTTGATGAGTGGATGGGAGATCGTAAGTTTACCCCAGGGGTAACATCTGTGTCACTGCTAGACAGGGGCACAGTAAACTAATTCTATTATATAATGGGACTTTCAATGTGTCACTACTAGACAGAGGCACAGTATTCTAGATTTATTCTGTACATTTTTGTACCATTTCATGGGGTGGCAAAAGCCACATCACTATGGTTAGGCTTACAAATGCCCCAGGGCAGATAGCCTAGTACTATACTATGAAACTAGGAAACTATGAGAATTACCCATTTTAAAGACTTAAACCTTGCCTGTTATATAAATAGGATCTGCTGGAGAGATGGGTATGTATCTCAACGAGTACACCATCTATGGAACAGGCTCCCCATGCATGTGAAGCAGCGTTCCTCCCTAACCCAAATTAAGAGAAACTTGGACAACTGGATGGGGAACAGGAACTTCATCCCTGGCTTGGCACCTATGTCTCTACTCTTTGCCCCTGCTTGTAAATGTTTCATCTTCCAAGCCCTTGCTTACCCTTATCAAGGGTACCAGAACTTGTCAGAGATTTGGGATTACTTATTTATTTATTTGCTTGCAGTTTGTTTTCCAGGATAGTCCATTTGGGCTTCAAGGAGCCCATTTTCAATGGAGTCCTGGGGAGAAAAGCCCCAGAGAAATACAAATACATAGTACAGAAAGAGTACAAATCCATAATATACATTTCAATTAAAAGTTAAATAGATATTTTGTATAGTACAAACCATATTGCAGAACTCAAATAGATGTTACATAATACAGAAATAAAAAAAGATTTTCATTAGGAAAATTACATCAGGTTAATTCAGTAAGTAGTATTTTTTTTTGGGAATTACAATGAGGTAATTTTTTAGTCATTGGTCAAATATGTCCTAGGGGATGTAAAACTTTAGGAGGTAGTGACAGGCAACAAAGTTTGGAAAGTTAGGAAGAAAGTGTGGTCAGAATTAGGCTGGATGATAGCAAGAGCATTTCCACTGTGAAATAAGGTGCGAGTGCAGTGAGGTTTTAAACAAGGAGAGACTGCTGGTGGTGCGGATGGGAGAAGGGAGAGAGTTCCACAGGCATGCAAGAGAGAAGGACATCAATTGATTCCCAGCAGGATGTGTTGGTTTATGCAATTTAATCAGATTTTGGGAATTGGATCTTAGGAGTCTATCTGGTTTATGCATTTCAAAGGTATTTGCTAGGGAGGGGCAGAGAGACAGGTTATGAATGAGTTTGTGTGCTTGGATGAACTGGGTATATGTGAGGAAGTTTCATAATTCTAACCAACTTAGTTGGTGAAGGGAATTACAGTGGTGAGAAGAGGATCTATGACCTGCTGCATATTTGGATATTTTATTATAACAAGATGAGAGTTTTGTTTTGAGGGAAGATTGTAGGCTGGTTAGTATAGATGCACCATATAAAAGGGGTGGGATGAGGTATGTATTAGCTAATGTAATCCTGGTGATGGGAGAGATAAAGTGACTGTGGCGGTAAAGCATACCTAAATTTTTATGTTTTTTTTTTTTTATATTTACATGTAGATGCATGGCTAGGCTTAAAAAGGCCCTTGTGGTTGTTAGCCTAGTAAACACCTATGAACCTATAAATTCATATCCTCCTCCCTAATATCAACTGGGTTTTGCACATGTAAGAATATATTATTAGATGTTTTGGATAAATGTTAGTGTGGATATGGACATTAATGGACCATACTGATGGTAGTTTGGCTCCCACTGCTGTCACCTTCTTGGTTTACAATATCTGCTGAAAAGGTGTCCATAAGCTGAGCTGCATAAACAGAAGGAACCAAGGTTATCTTGACTTAGCGGGTAGCAAAAATCAATTCTGTTCTGTCCAGCTTGGCTTTCAGAAGCACTATCTGAATTATACAGGCATTAGAGGAGATATGTACATTAGACCTTGACTCTAAGAAAACAAAAAAATGCTCAAATTTCAAGTATGTGAGTGGTGAGTTAGGGAGTGATCAGATGAGTAGAACATGTGTCTACCCTGGACATTCCCAGAGATTTGCCACGTTCAATTTTAGGGAGATATGACTGTTGTGGACATTCTACAAAACATACAGTTACCAGCTGCTGGTCTTTACATGTGCAATGATGTCATAACATGATACTGCAAACAATTTCATTGTTGCTTGAGCCCAGGGAGCAAGCAGCGTCATCCCCAAATTGGATGCACTCCAATCCTCTGTGGTTCTTTGATAACCAGACAGATCCAATAATGGGAGGAACAGCAGGTCTAATAAAAAATAATTTACAGTTGTACTTACATGGAGTTGCATGTATTGGTAGCATATCTGAATTGCAGGAGTCAATTCAGAGCACATTGCAGATACTGCACATAGCAATTTTGACTAACATGAAAGACTGAAACAATACTAATTTCATGAACTTTAATCATATCCTGACTACAGGGATCCATTCCTGTCATGGTATTAGAAGCCCAAAAGACTTGGAGAAATTAAACCACGAGTACTGCAGTGGATCCTAGGAGAAATTAAACCATGAGTACTGCAGTGGATCCTAGGAGAAATTAAACCACGAGTACTGCAGTGGATCTTAGGAGAAATTAAGCCACGAGTATTGCAGTGGATCCTAGGAGAAATTAAACCACGAGTACTGCAGTGGATCCTCAGAGAAATTAAACCACAAGTACTGCAGTGGATCCTAGGAGAAATTAAACCACTAGTACTGCAGTGGATCCTAGGAGAAATTAAACCACGAGTACTGCAGTGGATCCTCGGAGAAATTAAACCACAAGAACTGCAGTGGATTCTCTTAGTTCATTGATCAGTGGTCATTGTTACATCAATCTGTTTACTTTCCAGTATGACTCACATCAGTATGCAGCTGTCGAATTTTTTGGTGATTGACCTAGCCTTTTAGGGGTATCCCACTCACATTTTAATGTAGCTGCTTTAATTAGAATATGACACAATTCTTACACTGTAAATACAAAGACTGAATGGAATTCAGAGCTGGCCTCAGGACACCTTACCCACTGCAGCACTGCTGACCAGGCATTCTGAGTTATGCAGTCATACTCAGGTTGCTTTTCCAGGTTCACAGTATGTCCCCTGACCCTTCTGATATATGTGTAGGGGGCAAGTTAATTCGTACACCAAAGCCCCATCTGCCTAAGTTGGTGGAACTCAGGTGGATGTAAAAGATTCCATAGCATCTATCAAAAAGAGTAGGAGGGAGAGCTCAAATGCCCTAGCCAAATTTTTCCCCTAGTACTATAAATATCACCTCAGGTTTCTCCTCAAAGGAGGCTACTAGCCTTGTGAGACCAACCCAGTTGACAAAGGGTAAATAAAATAAAATAAATTTTTCATGGGCGGGATGGGATCTGCAGCACTTCTCACGATTCAGAGGTCTCCCTATCAGAAGAAATGTTCTTGCCAGTATACTGCTGTAGGAATTAACAAAATGTCCTTGCCAGTATCCTGGTGTAGGAAATGCCAGTGAGGCTGATCTCTATAAATGGAGCACAACCTCCTTTTTCCTTTTTTAAAAATAGGTTGGGACCACCACCTCAGTTTGCCAGTGAAGAGATAGTGTCACTAGCTTCCATGCAACATTAAAAAGACATTTTAATGCTGAAACTGAAAGAATATCTGACATATTCAGCATTTTCAGCCAAACCTTATCCACTCCCAAAACAGTGACAAACATAGCAAATTCAACTAGATGCTTCTGTAGATGCCTCCTCAATTAAGGTATGTCCATCAGGTTTAGGAATCCAAAGGGTTTATGAATTTCTGAAAGCTTTTTTTCCACCTCCTGATAATGTCCCCATCTGAGGTCAGTATCACCCTTGCTGAAAACAGCTTGTGCAATCTTCTGTCCCTTCCATCTGCATTACAAGATGGTGGGTTAGTACCTCCTTGAGACCACTGAAAGTCATTGTCCATCCACTGCCAAACCTCTCCCACATTCAGTCCTTCAGTTCAGAAACTGCTGCAGCTTTTGCACTCCTAGCCTGTTAGTACTTATCAGTCAAGATGTGGATCTCCCTCTCCAGACAAAGTTTTGTGGCAGTTTTTTTTCTTTAAATTAACATCTTCCTTCACAGCTGCTGTCCATGTCATAGAGGTCCCACTTTGAGTAACACCAGGAGGTGGAAAAAAAGCTTTGAGGAATTCATAAACCCTTTGGATTCCTAAACTTGGTGGACATACCTTCTTTGAAGAGGCATCTCCAGAAGCATCTAGTTAAATTTGCTCTTGCCATCTCAGTTAATGAAATTTTGAAGTATTAAACAGAGTCCATCCAGATAGCATATCCCTCCCCTCCCCCAGAGCCATACCTAGGGTCATCTGGTTCTGACTGGTCCATGGGTGCCCCCCCCCCCACATGAGAACTAAAAAAATCTCACAAACATACTTTGTAATGTAATATATAAGATAAACAAAAAAACTTTCATATCATCAATGGCTTCTTAAATGAATATTTGTGTGTCATGCCAGACCAGCAGCTGCCAACTATGCTCCTTAACAATTTTTAGTTAGGGCAGCAGACAGTTTGCACACAGGGCAGCAGTTTGTTTCACCCATCCTAGTTATGGCTGTGGGAAAATCTCTTCTAGATGTGGAAATTGCACTCATTTATGACATGAGCATTTGCTGGACATTTTTTCCAGCACCCTGAAAATGTTTGGATTTTGTGAATCTGCAAAGCTATGTCCCTGGCTGTTTAGCCCATACTTGACACCAACTAGTGATCATTTGATAGCTCTGCACCTGTTTTGACCTGAGTGCCCTGAGAATATGAACTCAGATCTAATGACACAAAGTTGACCAATCTAATGATACAGTTACAAAGTTGACCATTTACTTGAGCAATCCACAACTAGTCCAGAAGTCCATTAACAAATTCTGAATCTGGTTCAGATGAGGCTTTCTAAATAACTTCTTTCATGATTGCTAAAGTCTCCCACTAGAACTACATGGATTTTATGTAATAATCAGGTTCTATACTCCAGTCTGTAAGAATGCTACTAAATAGCTTTTCTATATTTATATGGACATTCTACAAAACATACAGTTACCAGCTGCTGGTCTTTACATGTTCAATGATGTCATAACATGATACTGCAAACAATTTCATTGTTGCTTGAGCCCAGGGAGCAAGCAGCGTCATCCCCAAATTGGATGCACTCCAATCCTCTGTGGTTCTTTGATAGCCAGACAGATCCAATAATGGGAGGAACAGCAGGTCTAATAAAAAATAATTTACAGTTGTACTTACATGGAGTTGCATGTATTGGTAGCATATCTGAATTGCAGGAGTCAATTCAGAGCACATTGCAGATGCTGCACACAGCAATTTTGACTAACATGAAAGACTGAAACAATACTAATTTCATGAACTTTAATCATATCCTGACTACAGGGATCCATTCCTGTCATGGTATTAGAAGCCCAAAAGTCTTGGAGAAATTAAACCACGAGTACTGTAGTGGATCCTAGGAGAAATTAAACCACGAGTACTGCAGTGGATCTTAGGAGAAATTAAACCACGAGTACTGCAGTGGATCTTAGGAGAAATTAAACCACGAGTACTGCAGTGGATCCTAGGAGAAATTAAACCACGAGTACTGCAGTGGATCCTAGGAGAAATTAAACCATGAGTACTGCAGTGAATCCTAGGAGAAATTAAACCACGAGTACTGCAGTGGGTCTTAGGAGAAATTAAGCCACGAGTATTGCAGTGGATCCTAGGAGAAATTAAACCACGAGTACTGCAGTGGATCCTCAGAGAAATTAAACCACAAGTACTGCAGTGGATCCTCTTAGTTCATTGATCAGTGGTCATTGTTACATCAATCTGTTTACTTTCCAGTATGACTCACGTTAGTATGCAGGTGTCGAATTTTTTGGTGATTGACCTAGCCTTTTAGGGGTATCCCACTCACATTTTAATGTAGCTGCTTTAATTAGAATATGACACAATTCTTACACTGTAAATACAAAGACTGAATGGAATTTAAAGCTGGCCTCAGGACACCTTACCCACTGCAGCACTGCTGACCAGGCATTCTGAGTTATGCAGTCATACTCAGATTGCTTTTCCAGGTTCACAGTATGTCCCCTGATGCTTCTGATATATGTGTAGGGGGCAAGTTAATTCGTACACCAAAGCCCCATCTGCCTAAGTTGGTGGAACTCAGGTGGATGTAAAAGATTCCATAGCATCTATCAAAAAGAGTAGGAGGGAGAGCTCAAATGCCCTAGCCAAATTTTTCCCCTAGTACTATAAATATCACCTCAGGTTTCTCCTCAAAGGAGGCTACTAGCCTTGTGAGACCAACCCATTTGACAAAGGGTAAATAAAATAAAATAAATTTTTCATGGGCGGGATGGGATCTGCAGCACTTCTTACAATTCAGAGGTCTCCCTATCAGAAGAAATGTTCTTGCCAGTATACTGCTGTAGGAATTAACAAAATGTCCTTGCCAGTATCCTGGTGTAGGAAATGCCAGTGAGGCTGATCTCAAAATAGGGTGGGACCACCACCTCAGTTTGCCAGTGAAGAGATAGTGTCACTAGCTTCCATGCAACATTAAAAAGACATTTTAATGCTGAAACTGAAAGAATATCTGACATATTCAGCATTTTCAGCCAAACTTATCCACTCCCAAAACAGTGACAAACATAGCAAATTCAACTAGATGCTTCTGTAGATGCCTCCTCAATTAAGGTATGTCCATCAGGTTTAGGAATCCAAAGGGTTTATGAATTTCTGAAAGCTTTTTTTCCACCTCCTGATAATGTCCCCATCTGAGGTCAGTATCACCCTTGCTGAAAACAGCTTGTGCAATCTTCTATCCCTTCCATCTGCATTACAAGATGGTGGGTTAGTACCTCCTTGAGACCACTAAAAGTCATTGTCCATCCACTGCCAAACCTCTCCCACATTCAGTCCTTCAGTTCAGAAACTGCTGCAGCTTTTGCACTCCTAGCCTGTTAGTACTTATCAGTCAAGATGTGGATCTCCCTCTCCAGACAAAGTTTTGTGGCAGTTTTTTTTCTTTAAATTAACATCTTCCTTCACAGCTGCTGTCCATGTCATAGAGTTCCCACTTTGCTAAAGTCTCCCCCTAGAACTACATGGATTCTATGTAATAATCAGGTACTATACTCCAGTCTGTAAGAATGCTACTAAATAGCTTTTCTATATTTAAGGACAGACAGTTTTGCTTTCTGTAATTCAGTCACATTGAGTCAACCCTCTCAACTACTGATTCAAACCCCAGTTGTATCGAACACAGATAAAGAATTGTGACCATCCAAACATCTGTCCAGGGCTTCTATCAAATGTCACCTCCAAAGTAATGACATATAAGATCACCACCCAGGATGAGAAGAGTAGTTCCAGAAGCCAAATAGCCCCTCCAAAGTAATACAGAGAAGACCACCACCCAGAATGAGAAGAGTAGTTCCAGAAGCAATGACCCGTGTGTAGAGATAAGACTAGCTGTATGTGTATGTAGGGTCAGAGGTTCATAGGTGTTTGCTAGGCTAATGACCACAAGGGCCTTTTTACTCTAGTCATGCATCCGAAATCTCTGACAAGTTCTGAAACCCTTGATAAGTGTAAGCATGGGCCTGGGAGATGAACCATTTACAGGTTACCTGTTTGCATCAGAGACATAGGTGTCAACCAGGGATGAACTTCCAGTTTCCCATCCAGTTGTCCAAGTTGCACTTGAATTGGATTAGGGAGGAACTCTGCTTCACATGGATGAGGAGCCTGTTCCATAGACGGGATAGTCTCTGGATACATACCTATCTCTCCAGCAGGTCCTATTTATATCACAGGCAAGGTTTAAGTCTTTAAAATGGGTACTCCTGGTACTGTTTTTTTTTTTGTGGATATGCAGGAGGTCCATCAGAGTGGGGTCTGACAATGCCCTGTATGCCAGGCATAGATCTCCCCTCAAAAGCCTGTAGGAGACAGAATACAGGGATAGGGCCTTGAGGTGGTCTGCATATGACATATTACTTACAACTTGTATTCTTTTAGTGAGGGACCTCTGTGGGCAATCCAGTTGTGTATATGCCTGGTTAGGTACATACCAAAGGGGGCATTGTACTCAGTAATTGGTCTGATGAATGCTGAATACAGTGGAACAATGACTTCCTTGGACTTAGATGTCATACCTTTGTTTATAAGTTGCACAACATAGAATGATTTTCTCACCACTGTAGACACATGATGATCAAATGCTAGATTATTATCTATGTGTGTCCCTAAGTCCCTGACTACTGGGTCAACTCTAAGGGTGTTGTCAATGTGATAGCTACCAGGCATGGATGACTTCCCAAAATACACTATTACGCATTTCTTGGCATTTAGTTTTAGTCCATGACTCTGACACCAGTTGTTTGTCTGTCAGCCCCTCCTGGAGAACATTTGTGTCAGTGTGAGATTCAATGACAGCTCCTAATTTGCAATCATCTGCAAATTTAGTCAGCCAGAGACTACTGACATTGGCCTTGACTTCTGAGAAGTAAATGCCAAAAAGGAGCGGTCCAAGGACTGATCCCTGAGGGACTCCACTTGTGACTGGCCTCTTTGTAGAGGTGGACTCCCCAGTTCTAACTTCCTAGGTCCTGTCTGTGAGCCAGTTGGCTATCCACCGGGTGACATGCGGGTTTGTACCTAACCTCTTGAGTTTGTCAACAATGCCTGAGTGGGGTATTGTGTCAAATACCATGGCCAGATCAAGGTAGGCAGTGTGAATGATTTTGCCCTCATCCATTGCTTTGCTGACCTTCTCAAAGAAGTCCACCAGGTTGAGTAGGCATGATCTGCCCTTGAAAAAAACAAACTGGGTTGGGTCCAGTATCTGGAGGTTTACTATATCTCTATTGATCATCTCCATGATAATTATTTCCATGGCTTTACATATAAGACTAGTGAGACTTATGGGCCTGTAGTTTCCAAGGTCTATAGATGTCCCCCCTTTGTGCAGAGGGATAACTGTTGCCTTGATTGTTGGATTTTACCTATGGTGATTTTACCTATGGTGATTTGAAAGTGAAGCAGTGCATTGCCCTGTTTGACCAGACTTGAAGTATATTTATTTTTTATGTAAATAGAGACACCTCCACCTTTAGTCCCTGGCTGTGAAATAGCTGGTCTAAATGTGTGGAAGGCATTACAACCCTGCATGGTTGGTGTGCTGTCTATGGCTTTAAACCACGTCTCCGAGACCGCACAGACATCAGCATTCTTGAGGGTAAAGAGAGCTTCCAGGGAGTGAATTTTTTGTTTAGGCTCCTAGCATTGAGCAGTAAAACCTTCTGGTTTTCTTGGTTTTGATTTGCTATGTCAGAAGTACTTTTCAGTTTGCCATTGCCTAAAAAAGGCACTATGGGGGACGACAATGTTTTAGCTAATATTCGAAAGCCTAAAGGGGAGAGGTGCAGACCATCCCTGGCAAAGTAGCTTGTTCTGTTGACCATTTCCTTCCATGCTTACAAATATTGCACCCCCCCTTAGAATGACACCAAAAACTAAGCCAATTAGTAAAGTCAATCATCTTTTGTTTGTATAGTGGCATCATCCTTGAAGGTAAAATGCTTCTCAATGCCAGGCTTATACCAGCCTGAGACACATATTCTGAGAGCTCTATGATGTCTCTCTTCATACAGTCTAGGGAGGTGTGCCTCAGGTCATTTACTCCCACATGGACTATGACTGAGTCATATTGGTAATTGTGATCCAGTGACCTGAGTGCATGAGTAATGTGGTGGAGTCTAACCCCTGATAAGCAACTGACAGTAACTTTCTCCTTATTCAGCCTGGTGAGAGGGACATCACTGTGTCTCACAATGGTTTCTCCAATGACTAGAATGTTGGATTGTTTGGTGACTTGCTTTATGGGCTTAGAGATAGAGGCTCCATGAGATGTAACTGTTTGTGTTGATGTGGGTGTTGTTTTGAAAGAGTGTGTTTGGGGCTGCTGAGGGTATTTCTTATGTGTACTTTGTCTAGGAGGTCTTTGTGGTTTAGGAAGGTTACATGTAAGTGCCTCAGTATATGTGGGTCTATATGCCTGCTTTGAATTGTGTGTGATGGGTGCAGCATGTGTACTACTGACAACCTTATTGACATTAGGAGTACTTTTATGAGAGAGCTTTGCCTCCAATGATGTTGTGTTAATACATCTCTCACATACTGTATCAGGTTTGTTTGAGAATTAACTGGTTGTCAGTAAACATGAGGCAATATCTATATTGCCTCAGGATGCCCATATCCACCAAGCCAGTAACGGAGACAGTAGGAAAGTTCATATCCATGGCAACAAACCCTTTTTTATTGATTAGACTGTTGGAGTGAGAATTTCAGTCACTGTCAGGAGTATCTGGTTTGCAACTATGTGGACAGTGCTTGTCACTGCAAATTAGTTGTGCTGTGTGCAACTAGATACTGGAGAAATTTCAATTGTGCTTTTACAGGAAAAATGTCACTCAAGGTGTCTGAGTCTGTACACAGCACTGCCAAACACTTGAGGGGAAACTAATACGTAGACCCTGAAAATTTAAGGATGAAGTATTTAGGCAGATATTCTGAAGTGAGAAAGAAATCAAGCAGTACGTATTGAGAAACAAAGAATTAGCTTGTCGAGAGTGATGAAAAGAGGGGAGTCACATGAATGGCTACTGTCTGGCTACTACTAATACTGGTCTCAGCACAGCTTCACTCTGTTGGGATACAATACTCCTTTGCTTCTTCTCTCACCAGAAGCAAACTGTTAGCACCAATACCATTCTTTCAACCTTGTGTACAAGCTGTAGTGCCTTCTCTAGCAGTACGGTAACATCTTGGATCCTAAGGGCCAACATCAGGTACCAGGTTCCAGTCTGTCCTAATCTGTCCCAGGCCTATCTTCTACCTAACTGCCAGCATGGATCCTAAGAGCCAACATCAGGTACCAGGTCCCAGTCTGTCCTAATCTGCCCCAGTCCTATCTTCTACCTAACTGCCAGCATGTCTGAACCTCACTATTCACCATATGAGTAGTAAACGCCACATGCATTGTTTATTGCACACACACTGTATCTGGTCACTGCTATTTACTTCTACTTCTACTGACTGTATATCAGTCCATGGAACATTTACTTATAGATGGGATAATGGTGTACATGGATGATTAAACCTTGGCTTTTAATCTGCTTTTGCTCCCAGCTTTCATATTTGTCTAAAGTGATTTACAGCCCCAAGAAACTGCTTTATTTTTCCTTTCATTCTTATAGCTTCATAGGTAGGTAATTTTAAGGCTAGCCAGTTTCTCTTTTTGTGCTCAAAATAATCTATCCCATTTGGTTATAGATTGGCCTTACCCATCACATGGTTGATAATTAGATATTATTCCTAATGAGAATAACTGAGATCTTACCATAGATAATTTGAGGGGACCCATGCATGGGATAAAGCATTAGGAGCTGCAGCTGTCCATTAGTAGAACAGGAGGCAGTCCTGGGGTAAATTTTCTGTTTCCTAGCCATAGCTCTAAGTTGCACTTGAAAATGGACAGGGATGAACTTTTTTTATGTAGATGGGGAGTCTGTTCAACAGCAGAGGTGTCTTCTGTAAGATATACCTGTCTCTCCAAACTATTCTGTTGAGGTTGCAGAAGAGGTTTAGATCCCTAGACTGAGCATTTATGATGCCATTTGACTTACTGATGTGCAGTAAATCCATCCATAACAGGTCGGAGGATGCCTTGTATGCCAGACACAGGTCACCTCTTAGTAGTCTGTAGGATACCAAGTATAGTGACAGGTCTTTGAGTTGGTACATGAAGGACATGTTTAGGCTTTTTTCCTTTCAGTAGGGTATCTCTGTGGGCATCTCAGTTGTTGCATGAATCTCGACAGATACGTGCCAAAGGTGGCATTAAATTAAATGACTGGACTAATAAGGGCTGAGTAAAGGGGTGACAGTGACACTCCTAGATCTAGATACAATCCCTTTGTTTACAAGCTGTGCAGTATAGAAGACTTTCTACACATACTGATCAAAAGTTAGGTCAGTGTCCATATAAGTTAGCAAATCCAGAACTGGGTCAACTCATGGGGACATTTTTGTCAATGTGGTAGTTCCTTGAGGTAGCTAACTTCCCAAAAGGTACAAGAATGCATTTTTTGGCATTTAAGTTTACTCCATGATTTTAACACTAGTTATTTATTTAAGACAAACCTTCCTGCAGGATGGCTAAGTCGTCTTATAACTTAGTAATTCTAATAGTTCTTATTTGCTTGAACATAATTTCAGAGTTCTGTTTCTGTTTTATGGATTATCTTAAACGTTTGCTTAGCTCACTTTAGTTTTTGTGACACTTGGAGCAAATTTGCGTTAAAAAGATTTATTACTTCTATAACCATTGTTTATTATTGTGGTTTATGTCACACTTTGCACTCCCGCTTTTTCAGTAAGTTTCCATTTGTAGTACAGGAGGCAGTCCTGTGGTAAATTTTGTGTTTCCCATCCAAAGCTCTAAGTTGCGCTTGAAAATGGACAGAGATGAACTTTGTTTTATGTGGATGTGGAGTCTGTTGATGTTGCAGGAGAGGGTTAGATCCCTAGAATGGGTGTTTCTAATGCCATCTGGCTTGCTGTTGTGCAACAAATCCATCAGTAACAGGTGGGAGGATGCCTTATATGCCAGACACAGATCACCTCTTAGTAGTCTGTAGAATACTGACCACAGTGACAGGTCTTTGAGTTTTTCTGTACTGTCTAAGACTTAGTTCCTAAATTCCATTTCTTACTGCATTCTATTGCTACATTTCTACCTTTATCGTCTTTGCTCCTACTTTATTCCCCTCATCAATGTTAGAAAATACCTGAACCAATGCCGCTCTTCAACAAATATGAAGTGGCTAATTGATCTCAGCTGTTTGTGCAGAGATACACACACACTGTGATATTCATAAACATTTGTGTAGCCTTGCATGTTATTGCAAATGAAGGGTGGATCTTAAAAAAATCTCTCCACATCTGAGCACTGCATTAAACCCTGTTGCCTAGCAACTCAGAAGCAGTGCAGCCTGTTGAAGTAACAGCCATATGCATCCTTCATGGAAAGCAGTCTCATTAATTAAGTAGACAGATTTCAATGATATAAATTGAATTTTCTATTTTGGACTCATATCTCATAATACTGCTCAAACTACCCATCTAATGCTTACATTTTTAAATGAGGTCCTTTTAATACACCAAATTATTTTCAACTGCCTCTCCCCAAAAAATAAAAGGCTGATTTTAATGGTATGCTCCTGTTACTAAAAATGTCTGCAGATTTGTGCTGTAACATTAATTTAAGAGAATTCTATATGGTTTGTGTTCAGTGAGTAATAATGTTTCTGAGAAAATTTCAGGGGGAAAGTGTTCATATGTGTCAGTGGAAAGGGCCATCATTTAGGCAGCCATTAGGATGGTTCAAGGTATTTTGCTTTTTTTTTTCAGGGGGTTTCAAGATGGCTGCACATCGAGTAACAGCTTAATTCTATCTCTCCCATTGTGAAAACAGAAACTTAGCAGAGAAAGCCAGAGGACCTAGATTTCACCTAGAAATAAAGAGGACCTGAAGGAAAATCAGCTACAAAAGGTGAATAAAAACACTGACTGTGAAAAGTACTGTAGCTGTTTAGCAAAAAGCAGTGCAAGCTCCAGACATTATTTCCAGTGACCTAGAGGAATGTATAAGGCAACTGTACACAGACCTGACAAAAATAAATGAAATACTGATGGACCATATCAACTCAAACAATAAGAGGATGGAAAATAAATGGAAGAAGCCATAAACAGATATTCAGATAAGGTACGAAAACTGTAAAACTCAGAGGAAGAAATGAAGAAAAGGCTGGCTGAATATGAAACTGTACACGAAGAGATGTTTCAAAAAACAATAGAATTAGAGGACAGAACATGTAGGGAAAAACCTGAGATTTTCTGCTGTACCCGAGAAGCTGGAAGGAACAGACTGCATTAATTTTATGAAAGCAGAAATAAGCAACTTGGCTGATATTCCACAACAGGAAATGTTAATTGAAAGGGCACAATGTGTGCATACTCCAATCCCAGCTATGAAAAAACAACCTACACCTTTAATAGTAAAGATGTAATCATACCAGCAGAAAGAGTTGATTCTGACAAAACTGTGGCATAAGGACAAAATACTAAAAGTGGGAAACAGCAGTGTGTGGCTGATGACAGTGGAATTATAAATGACTGTCATGATTTACCATAGGTGACTTGAATTTTGCAGTACGTTTTACAGGTAATGGCTATATTCTGTTGTTTTAGTATTATGCAGATTTTGTGCACGTTGTTTGGAGAAGCAGCCAACTTTGCTGGAGATGGCTGCTAGAAGAATTAATGGAACTTGTTTAGATTACACAGTTAGACATTATATGTTTTCCTGCTGGCTCCGTTGAAACAGTGGCCTGCTTCACACAAAAACATGACTCCAGTAAGACACTGTGGTACATGTTTACAAGCCTAGTGAAGAATGTTACATCACTTTTGATCCATTCCAGCTGATCCCATGTTTGCCATTCACAGATGAAAAACAGGAACCCTTTACAGTGACAGTATCTACAGAGGCATTATTAATACTGAAGACGTGGAAGACAAGTTGTGGACCATAAGAAATAAAGAGTTGGAATTTATCTGTGAGAGGAAGAAGGCAAGGTCCTCCCAATAGAACAAGCATTCATACGTTTCTCTGGCAGAGGTGATTGGCCTGTTAGGAGGAAGATATATATAAACTGAAAGAATACTCAAGATACATACTGCAGAGCCTTGTAATAGTCTCAGCACAGGAATGCAATGTGAAATGGATCCAGTTTCACAAACCCAAGCCTCAGAGACCCTGGCTCATATTGGATTCAGCCCAGTTGGATGGTATCATTCCCACCCTGCCTTTGACCCTAGTCCTTCTGTCAGTGATATTGATACGCAAGCCAGGTATCAGACTTAATTCTCTCGAGGTGGTGCTCAGTTTGTTGGGATGATCATAAGTCCATATAATTAACGCAACCCTTCATTGTACTCACAGATTACCTGTTTGCTTATTAGCGAGGAACTCAGTACTGATGGATCTTTTCATCCCTGGCACCTTATATAAAAAGAAAAGAATCATTGTCTAACCCTAACCAGCCTGCAGACTACCCACTCTCTTGTAAGAGTATCAATCCATTGGTGGACATTCCTCTCCAGCAACAGTGCAGTTACTGGATAACGTATGTTATTGTATCCACGATTACTACTGCAAATTCTATCCTCTTTTGTGCCTTTTGAATATTACTGCCCTGGTCAGCTACTACACCTCTCTCTGCTCCCTGCACCCCACTACCCCTGGTCTCATAAGCCTTTAAGAGACCTATCCAACCTACTCACCCTCATATCTTGTCACACACCTAGCCTTATACCTAACCACTCACTCTGCTAGCTATTTCCCTATTTCTCTCTTGTCTCTTACAGGATTATCCACGCTAACTTCCACATATTTTTCAGCTTGTTCCTCACTCCTACTTCTTTCACCTACACAGACTCACTATTCTTTACCTCTGGCTCATAGCCTCCATTCTCCCTACCACAGTCTCTCCATGCATCCCCCCAGACTTTTTCAGCTTAACAACTGATCTATCCCTCTCCATAGATTTTGTGCAGAAACAATAAGGAAACCATCTAACAAAACTGCATAAATCTCCTGTACTGTTTTCTCTTACCTCCTCACTGATCATTTTTCTCTCTACAATTGCTTCACCTTCAGGGCGGTGCTATGCCGCTCTGTTCGCTCCACTCACTTTGCTCCCCTAACCTATCCCCATTCCCACCCACCCCATATCACTTACACTTATAGTTACTAACCACACCCTCCAATCAGCTCTCCCTCCCAATCACCCAATCACTTCACACCTATACTACCCCATAACAATCTACCTCACCACACCCTGTATACTGCGCTCCCTCACATCACCTAACTAATTACAGCCTAACAGCTTTCTACTAATTACTCCCACTTCGTCAAGTACAATAGAACATGTCCTCCCCACCCAAAACACAACTTCTAATGGCCTTACTATACATATTAACTATCTTTTCTGTATATACTCTGTCCATCTTCTCCTCCTACCACATAAAACTTTATATCAACACCTCACCATCGGGTCAGACCAGATCCTTAGCCAATGCAATAAAACTACAAAACTTCCTCATATCACCATGTGACCTTCCCCTCCAAAACTTTTTCCTACTTATATAGTAAGCCAGCAAGCAAAACTAACCCACATTATTCCCCAAAACAAATCAAAATAATACACAAACTATCTAAACTCTACCTATACCTTCTCCAACAACTCACTTGCTGTGGAGACATAACAACCTAATCCAGGACCCAATACTACAACCAACTCAAACTTAAGTCAGCCATATCCTCTATATGCAAGACCTACCTCATCTCTTCTCCTGTTAAACTTAAATGTAAGAAGCATACTTAACAAAACTCAGGACCTTCATGCCATCTTAGCAGTATATAAACCAGATAACACTGTCCTAACTGAAACTTGGCTTAAACCAGAACACCACAATAATGAGAGCATTGCCCCTGGTTATAATATTATACGTACAGATAGGTTAGGGAAAAAGGGTAGTGAAGTAGCAATATTATTCCAAAATCATCTCAATATAGAAGAAATTGGTTGTAATTCACAGGAAATCAAAGATGTAGAGCTAATTCTTGCCAAATTAAAACTAAATGCCAACAAACACATAATTATTGCAGGTGGCTATATTCCACTGGGCAATAATATTATTATAATGCAACACCTGCTAAACTAGATGACAACCTCCCTTCCACAAGAAACCATACTATTAGGTGACTTTAACATTAACTAGTCAGGCTGTATCAGCCACAATCCCACCACCCACATTAACCTTTATGGATTAACCCAAATTATATCTATCCCCACTAGAATTGACAAGGCAACCAAACGCCAGTCCATTCTAGACTGGATTCTGCTATCTGACCCCACTCTCGCACATGAGTCAGACTGTGTACCAGAAAGTCTGAGTGACCATCAGGCAACCTATCTACTTAGGAACAAATCCCACCACATTATCCAACCCATTCTTTGAGTAGTAAGCAACAAAAAGTGTCTCAGAACCAATGATCTAACATATACTTTACAATGTTGCAATTGGACTCCCCTAAAACAACTACCCCAGATGAAGCTGTGCAACACTTCAACTCAACCTTCCTAAACATCTTAAACCATCATGCACCCTCCCGTAACATTAGAGTCAAAACCAACTACACCCCATGGCTAACAAAAGATACTAAGACTATAATGAAAAAAAGGGATAAAACCTTGCTACAATACCAGAAATCCAAAACCACTACCTTGAGACAAAACTATCTGGAACTTCGCAACAAAGCCAAAAGGCAAATTAAACTTGATAAAACCAATTACTACAAATCCATGCAGGAAAAATATGCTCACAACCCTCAAAAATTCTGGGCCACATTAAATAGTCTACTTCACCCAGGGAAACCTACTAACCCCACCCCTGTATTACCAAACAACCAAGAGGACACCCCCACTCAATTTAACAATTACTTTACTAAAACAGTCCAAGCCCTTCTCAACACCCAAAATAGTACTAATCGTCCCATTCCAACAACTACCCCTATCCACCCCAGTTCACTAAACATGTCCCTCAGCTTTTCTCTGAATCCAGTTCCCGCTAAGACAATAGCCAAACTCCTCAAAAAACTTAAACCAACCACACTAGCCACTGACAATCTCCCAGCAGACTTCCTTCAGTTAACTGCAGAGGCAGAACCTACCCCATATCTATTCTCATAAATAGGTCTATAACAGAATGTAATGTTCCTGACATATGGAAAATATCACACATTATCCCACTGCACAAAGGAGGTAACTCTTTTGAACTCACAAACTATCGACCAATCGCAATTCTATCTCCAATATCTAAATTATTGAAGACAGTAGTTCATTCTCAACTAATGCAGCACTTCCTAAACAACAATCTATTATCTAAATCTCAGCATGGCTTTAGACCTTCCCACAGCACCACTACAGCATTACTCTCATTAACCAACATAGTTAATCACCACAGGAACAGGGGATTATTCGTACCCTCTATATTCTTAGATTTATCTAAAGCCTTTGATATGGTTAACCACCGTAGACTCCTCAAAACTCTAAATACCCTTAACATGAGCTCCTCCACTATATCATGGTTTACCTGCTACTTATCAGCCTGTCAGGAAGCAGACCTTTGGCAAGACCAATTGTCCCCCCCATTACCAGTAACTGTAGGAGTCCCTCAGGGTTCCATCCTTGGTCCTTTGCTGTTCTCCCTGCTTACAAGCCAAATAGCTTCATCCTCCCCCACTGCCTAAATAGTGCAATACACAGATGATACCACTATTATATGTGCCCCCCCCCCTCTAAATGAACTACTAACCCTCACTCAAAATAACTTTTCTTTAGCCGAAGCTTGGTTCTTTAACATTAAACTTATTCTTAACCCAAAAAAAAAAAACAAACTAATGCTCTTTAGCCCTGGTAGAGCTCCTCCCCCAAATAATGAGTTTACCCTTCAATCCACTGACAATACTCATATCACCCCAACAACACACACAAAACTGCTAGGTATTGAAATAGACAATAATCTAAAATTTGACATACACATAGCACAAACAATCAAGAAAGTAAATAAAAAGCTTGGTCTCCTTTATAGGAACAAACACTTCATCACTAATCATACCAAAGCCACTATCACAAGAACACACCTCTTTTCCATCCTCCTTTATGTCTCCCCCATCATGACTAATCTCCAACGCACAGAACTAAACAAAATGGAAGCTTGTTACAACAAGATAGCCAAGTTTCCAACTGGCGCCTCCTATAGATCCCACCATTGTCTATCCCTCAAACAACTTAACTGGCTGGAGTTGCCTCACCTACTCCTACTCAATCAACTCACAATAGCACACAAGCTCTACTACCTTCCTGACAAAACCCAGTTCTTCTGCAGCTAATTCAGCCCTACATCCCCACTAGAACCTTAAGATCTACTAAGCAAAACCTCTTAAATGTCATCAAACACAAAAATGATGCAGGGAAATCTCTCTTTGCATGCACTGCTGCCAGAACCTGGAATTCACCCCCAAGTCAAATTATTTCCACCATCTCTACTACCCACTTTAAAAAAAAACTCCTGAAAATTTACTTTGGAAACAGCTGGCTTTGTTCATGCCACACCCCCGGCTAATCCACTCCAATGCACTGTTGCAAGGACTCCATCAGGGATCATACTGTTTCCTCTGATATACCTGTTTATCCACTGATATGTTCTAACTCACTGACTCACTGCCATATACTGTATAGAACAAACACCACTTCAAAATAAATAAATAAATAAATAAAATGATCATTATCTTCTTCTTCTCTTTTGATTGTTCCCATTAGGGGTCGCCACAGTGGATCATCTGTTTCCATTTCTTCCTGTCCTCTGCATATTGCTCAGTCATACCACCACCTGTATGTCCTCTCTCACCACATCCATAAACCTTATCTTAGGCCTTCCTCTTTTCCTCTTACCTGGCAGCTCCATCCTTAGCATCCTTTTCCCAATATACCCATCATCCCTTCCTCAGCACATGTCCAAACCAACACAATCTCGACTCTCTGACTTTGTCTCCAAACCGTCCAACCTGAGCTGACCCTCTAATATACTGATTCCTAATCTTGTCCATCCTTGTCACACCCAATACAAATCTTAACATCTTTAACTCTGCCACTTACAGCTCTGACTCTTGCCTTTTTGTCAATGCCACCATCTCCAACCCATACAACATAGCTGGTATCACTACCCTCTTGTAGACCTTCTGTTTCACTCTTACTGGTACCCATCTGTCACAAATCACTCCTGACTCTCTTCTCCACCCATTCCACCCTGCCTGTACTCTCTTCTTCACCTCTCTTCCACACTCACCATTACACTGAACTGTTAATCCCAAGCACTTAAACTCATCCACCTTTGTCAACTCTACTCCCTGCATCCTCACCATTCCTCTATCCTCCCTCTCATTCACACACACATATTCTGTCTTAGTCCTGCTGACCTTCATTCCTCTCCTCTCTAGAGCATATCTCCACCTCTCCAGGGTCTCCTTAACCTGATCCCTACTCTCACTACAGATCACAATGTCATCTGCAAACATCATAGTCCATGGGGCCTCCTGTCTGATCTCATCTGTCAACCTGTCCATCACCATTGCAAAAAAGAAAGGGCTCAGAGCTGATCCTTAATGTAATCCCACCTCCACCTTAAATGGATCTGTCACTCCCACTGCAGACTTCACCACTGTGTCACTACCCTCGTACATATCCTGTACCACTCTTACATACTTCTCTGCCACTCCTGACTTCCTCATACAATACCACAATTCCTTTCTAGGTACCTTATCATATGCTTTCTCCAAGTCCACAAAGACACAATGCAACTCCTTCTGACCTTCCCTATATTTCTCCATCAACAGTCTCAGAGCAAACATTGCATCTGTAGTGCTCTTTCCCGGCATGAAACCATACTGCTGATCGATAATCACCTCCCTTCTTAACCTAGCTTCCACTACTCTTTCCCATAACTTCAAGCTGTGACTGATTAGTTTTATCCCTCTGTAGTTACTACAACTCTGCACATCACCCTTATTCTTAAAAATAGGTACCAAAACACTTTTTCTCCACTCCTCAGGCATCCTCTGACTTTTCAAGATTTCATTAAACAATCTGGTTAAGAACTCCACTGCCATTTCTCCTAAGCACCTCCATGATTCCACTGGTATGTCATCTGGACCAACAGCCTTTCCATTCTTCATCCTCTTCATAGCTGTCTGTACTTCCTCCTTGCTAATCTGTTTCACTTCCTGATTCACTATCCCCACATCATATGTTTATTTTTTAAGCATTATCATGTATATTGTACTATATACACTAGAACTTGTTAAAAATTTACTCATGTATTTCCTCATGTGTGCGCATGTGTATTCTATTATACCTCTTATTGTTTACATATATACAATTTCATGTGGAGCTTTTCTCCCCAGGCTTCCGCTGAAAATGGACCTGTATACAGTTGGACTTTCCTGGTTAACAAATGTAAAATAAAATAAAAAAAAATGACTACTCATTGTAGAGGAGGAGTAAATGTATCCCATTATTCAGGGAATGTCTAGAAGCAGCCATAAGATTCAAACTGCTATACCCAGCTATCTTCAAAATATTTTTCTCTGAAGGAACAAAATAAATTTTTGATGAAGTACATAGGTTCATAGGTAGGTACTAGGCTATCGGCCCTAGGGCCTATACAAGCCTAGCCAAAATGGTACCCTGCCTTTTGCCACCCAAGAAAATTATTTTCCTGTGCCCCTGTCAAGCAGAGCCACAGAGGTGATCCCCGGGGGGAATTTTCTATTTCTCATCCAATCATCAAGATTTTTCTTGAAAAGTGCTAATGAGGAGCTTTGTTTGATATAGATAGGTAGTTTGTTCCAGAGTATGGGAAGTCTTTGGGACAGGAATCTATCCCTCCAGCATGTTCTGTTTATTGTGGTTACAAGGTTTAGGTCCCTAGACCATGTAGCTCAGAGGGATTGGGATTTCTTTAAGTGGAGCATGTCTAACAGCTCTGGGTTTGACATACCTTTGTATGTTAGGCAGAGATCGCCTCTGAGTAGGCGATATGCGATGGAGTAAAGCTGGAGTTTTTTGAGGTGGTCTGCGTATGGCATCTGTTTAAGGCTGGTAATCCTCTTTGTGAGGTATTTTTGCGGCCTTTCCAGTTGTTGTAGATGATTTATGAGGTACATACCAAAAGGAGCGTTATACTCTATAATGGGTCTAATGAGTGATGAGTAGAGGGGAACAATGACCTCTTTTTTCCTGGATGAGAAACCTTTTGTGATGAGGTGTGCCATGTAGAAGGATCTCCTGACTACTGTGGTGATGTGATTATCAAAGGAGAGACTACTGTCCACCTGTGTCCCAAGGTCTCTTATCACACTTTTGGTGTTAAGCAGACTACCACTTATGTGGTAGCTCATGGATACAGAGTTTTTAACAAAGGGGATGACAATGCACTTTTTGGCATTGAGCTTGAGGCCATGGCTTTGACACCAGGCATCTGTCTCAGTAAGGCCCTTTTGTAGGATGCCCACATCATTAGGAGTTTCAATTATGGTTCCTAGTTTGCAGTCATCTGTGAACTTCATTGGCCAAAGACCTTCTGTGTTAGCCTGTACTTCAGAAAAGTAGATACCAAACAGGAGAGGACCCAGGACTGAACCCTGTGGTACTCCACTTGTCACTGGTTTGAAGTCAGATTTGGAGTCTGCTACTTTCACAGTGTGGGTTCTGTCAGTGAGCCAGTTGGCAACCCATCTTGTGACATAGGAATTTATACCTAGTTTAGTGAGTTTATCTATAATTCCAGAGTGGGGGATGGTGTCAAAAGCCTTGGTGAGATCTAGATAGGCTGTGTGAACCACCTTACCCTCGTCTACAGCTTTGCTGACTGCTTCAAAGAAGTCAATCAGGTTTAGGAGACATGACCTGCCTTTTACAAACCTGAACTGGGTGAAGTCCAGAGTTTGGAGATTACCAATGTCTTTGTTTATAAGCTCCATGACATACGTTCCATGGCTTTGCAGACCAGGTTTGTTAGGCTAATGGGGTGGTAGTTTCCAAGGTCTGTGGTAGCTCCCCCTTTGTGGAGTGGGATAACTGTCACTCTGCACCATTCGGGGGGCACAAAGCCTGAGGTGAGGTTATGATTGAACATGGTGCTTAGGTGGGGTGCCAGTTCATTCTGTAGTTCATGTAGAATGCAGCCTGGGATGTTGTCAGGTCCCATGGATGCTGTGTTCTTGGCTTTGGAAAGTGTGGTTTTTACCTGTGCAGCCGTAATTACAGGAACTTTGCATTCTTCCAGTATAGAGATGGGCCCTTTAGGGGGGGTGGGGGCGGGATGTGGATGTCTACGCTGATTAGCTTGTGGTCAGATCTGACCAACAAGGAACTGACCTCTGGTGTGGAACACCGGTCACCCATGTTGATAATGACCAGGTCTAGGATATTGCTGGATGTTGGCAATATCAGTTGGTTCTGTATATTTAGTGCCATTGTGCTGTAACTCAGAGCAGACCTGAGTGTTGCCATTGAGATTCTTGACATAGCTACAGAATGCTTTGTGATTGTCTTTAGAATCAGTGGCAATTCTGTTTTCATAACTAGCTTTGGAGGATTTTATGAGGGATCTCAGCTTCTTACTGAGGCTGACCAAGGAGTTATTCCAGTCATGGGATTTTACTCTTTTTTGCAATAGTTTCTTTCTTCTGTTGTAGA
Organism: Protopterus annectens; assembly: GCF_019279795.1. Taxonomy (NCBI): domain Eukaryota; kingdom Metazoa; phylum Chordata; order Ceratodontiformes; family Protopteridae; genus Protopterus; species Protopterus annectens. The sequence goes on along the minus strand of NC_056747.1, from coordinate 1,192,216,284 downwards.
GTTTGTTTATCGCAGGGGACCACCAAACTGACTTTCATTTTTTGGAGGATAGCATCTTGGTTCTGTTAGAGATAGCACGATCCATGCACTCATGTAAGTGCTTATAAAGTGCATTTGTATAGGATTCAGTAGTAGTACCTCTATTGTCCGTCTGCATGGGTGTCATAAAGTTTGCCACTTCTGTCTTAAGAAGTGTGAAGTTGGCTTTGAAGAAATTTTTTATGGTGGTTTCCCTAATGGGGGGTGGGGGTGGGATGTGGATGTCTAGCCTGATTAGCTTGTGGTCGGATCTGACCAATGAGGAATTGACCTCTAGTGTGGAACACCGGTCACCCATGTTGATAATGATCAGGTCTAGGCTATTGCTGCCCCCGGTGGGGGTGTGGATAAGTTGATCCAAAGCGCTGGAATTTATGAATTCCAGAAAACATTGAGCAAAAGAGTTGGTACATGAGTAGTTTTCCCAGTTAATGGTGGGGTAGTTGAAATCACCCATTATTAGGGTGTTGGGTTGTACCCTAAAATTTTCCAGTGTGAGTGGGAATCCTGGAGCATGGTGAGGGATCTGTAGCAAGTTACAATTTGGATTGTGGTCTTGCCCAGAGTTAGTTGCACTTGGATAATCTCGGATGCATTATGCTGAGCAACTAGCTTGGAGGTGTGGATTTCCTTAATGAATATGGACATGCCTCCACCTTTACTGTTTTGGTCCAGGTTAGGTGGCTGAAAGATATGATATGAATTATAGCCTGGTAATGCAGGGGTGCTCTCTGGAGCCTTGAACCAGGTCTCTGTCACTGCACAGATTTTGATGTTCTCCATTTTAAGGAGTGCCTCGAGTGAATGCATTTTGAGGTTTAGACTTCTAGCATTGAGTAGCATTACCCTCAGATTTTGCTTGCTTGTATCTTTTACGGTGGTGAATTTGTCATTTGAACCTTGCCTAAAAAAGGTACTATAGGGGTGGCAAGAGCCTTAGCCAGTATCCAGAATCCCAAGGGCAATAGGTGCAGGCCATCTCTGGCAAAATATCGTGGTCTGTCGATCATGTCATCCCAGGCAGACAGATACTGGATCCCCTTAGAATGACAACAGAAGCTTAGACAATTGTTGAAGTCAATCATTTTGACCTTGTACTGTGGTATAATTCTGGTACTGCAGTGGTGGTGCTGCGGTAGCGTTGTCGCCTCACAGTATGACGTTGTCCTGTTTGATTCTCAGCTAGAGCGTCTTCTGTGTGGAGACATGCGTGAACGGGAGTACCTTCATTGAAGGTTGTGCATCAGAGCTGGCAACTCGGCACGTAAAAATCTACTGCCAATCATTAGCAGACCGGAGTTCTGCTGTGGTGACCCCTAACTGGGAAAATCCAAAAAACACAAACAAACTGTGATATAATTCTGGGTGACGGCAGGATGCTACTCAGGGCTAGGGTCATACCTGCCTGGGCTACAAGATCGGAGAGCTCCTCCATGTCTCTTTTCATGTAGTCCAGGGAGGTACATCTCAGGTCATTCACACCAACATGGACAATGACAAAATCATATCTGTACTTGTTGTGGAGTGACCTGAGTGCGTGCGTTATGTGGCGGATCCTGGCACCCGACAGGCAGCTGACAGCAACTTTCTCCTTCTTTAGCCTGGTGAGTGGAACATCAGTGTGCCTGACTATAGTTACCTATGACTAGAGTGTTGGGTATGTTGTTATGCCTTATGAGCTGTGGTTGAGTGGCACACTGAGTTTGTTGGCTATGTGTCATTTGGGCTGTGTTGGGGGTGGAGGTTGCATGCGTTTCTGCTTTGGAGGTCTCTGTTGCTTAAGCATATTTTTATTGAGAGCCTCTGCGAATGTAGGTGTGTGTTTTGTGTTGCTATGTGTGTGTTTTGGTGGTGTAGGTTTTGAGGGACTATGTGATGAGTGTGGTGTGGTGCAAGTGTTTACCTTCTCCTCTTGACTGTCTAGTCCAGTCTTGGGTGAAAACAGCTTTGCTTCCAGTTTGGCTATATAAGAGCATCTCTCACAGGTTGTAGTGCTGGGTGGTAGGAGGCGAGGGTTGTCTGTGTACATGAGGCAATTGCTGCATTGCCCCAAGATGCCCAGATTCATCAGGTAGACAGGAAAAAATACCGGGAGCTAACCCTTAGACATGCCTGGATAGGTGCTTATTTATTAAGTACTAAAAACTGTTTTCCTCTAGACAAGTGAGGAAAGTTGAGTGCTGTAGTAATTTGTAGCTTATTTAGTGCTTACAATGAGTTCTGAACAAGTGCTGAGCTCAAAGAAATAGATATGAGTGCTAAAACTAAACAACTGGCTAGTTCTAAGGGAAAATTTGAAGAGCAGACTTTATGGCACCAGGAATAGTTTAAACCTAACTACGCGGCGATGCATAAAGTGTATTTTTTTTAATATAACAGTAGCAAATGAGCAAACTGATTTAAAGAAATTAACCAATAAAAAGCTAAAAACTGAGCCCCGTTCCAGCAGTCTTCGATCAGAAAAGTTCTAAGTGCACACTCCTGCCACTAGGGTGCAGGGAAACCTTCTCCAAAAAAGATGGTCTGGATTAGTGCTCAAGTTATGCAACCAAAGCTAGATTCAGCAGGTCTGAATTTAGTCTATACTACAGCAAACAAGATGTATCAGTTTCAGAAAAAAACAGGTCAAATAAGCAGACACAAAAAGCCTTTAACCAGAAATTCCTAGCTCAGAAAGGTAGAATCTACCCTCTCCTCCCACAAGAGTGCAGACCACACCTTCTTAATGTAAAATAACTGGCCCGAAGCCCAAGTGTTTAATCCAGAACTAGTACACTCATAGAATAACAGACACTAAGCCTTCAATAAGCAACTCCCAACTTAGAAGGATGTAAGCTACCTGTCCTGCCACAACAGTGCAGACCACAAACCTTCTTTATGTAAAACAACTGGTCTGAAGCCCAAGTGCTTCAACCAAAGGCTTAGAATAACAGCCACAATTTAATCAAGCTACTAATAAGTAGGAATAAATGTAGCAGAATAAATGCAATAAAATAGGAAGAAACACAAATACAATAAAAGCAGATGAACAAAGTGCATTTTTATATATAACAATAGAAAACGAGCAAACTGATTTAATCAAATTACCCAATTAAGCAGTAAAAAGCTCAAAACTGAGCCCTGATCCAACAGTCTTCAATCAGACAAGTTCTAACTGCTTATTCCTGCCACTAGGGTGCAGGGGAACCTTCTCCAAAAAAGATGGCCTGGAATAGTACTCAAGTTATACAAACAAAGCTAGATTCAGCATGCCTGAATCTAGTCTATGCTACCGGAAACAAGGCACACCAATTTCAGAAAGAAACAGTTCAAATAAACAGGCACAATAATCCTTTAACCAGAAATTCCCAGCCCAGAAGGGCAGAATCTAACCTCTCCTCCCACAAGAGTGCATACTACAAACCTTCTTAATGTAAAATAACTGGCTTGAAGCCCAGGTGTTTCAACTGGAGCCAATACACTTTTAGAATGCTAAGGAAGAAATACAAAAGTTTGCCCAACAAAAAGTGAGCTGTGAAACAGATGGAGATTCTGCTTCCTGTTCTTCTGGTAATAAAGACCACAGAGAGAATATGTCAGTGGAACCTTTTCCAGTGTTTCAATGGAAAAGCTTGCCAGAGGGAAAAAAAAGCACAAGAGTTGACTAGAGGAACTGAGAGTACATTGGAAATAAAGCAGAGGCAGGGTTTGGGAGAAGGAGATGAACAGGAATAGAAAAAGAAAATCTAGAAACATTGGACTTTCTTGGATTTTGCTACACTTGTAAGGAACTCTAAAGCATATGCCTTACTTTATGTCATTAAGGCTTGCAGAAAAAATTGAGTAACTTGGAAATTGAAAAATGTGGGATTACAAACATTATTATTATTATTAGGCAGCACAGTGGCACAGCAGATAGCATTGTTGCCTCACAGCAAGAGGTTCTACAGTTCAGTTCTCAGCTGGGGTGCCTTCTGTGTGGAGTCTGCATGTCCCCCCTGTGTTTGCATGGATTTCCTTTGGGTGCTCCTGTTTCCTCCCACATTCCAAAAAACATGCAGTAGGTGGATTGGACACACTAAATTGGCAATAGGTATAAGTGTGCATGTAATGGTGGTGTGTAAGAACTACCTTGGCAGGGCTAGTAACCCGGCTCTAGACGATTGTCACTGTTGAAGTGACAGCCTGAACCCATGTGCAAAAATGGGAAAAGGGGTTGTGGATGGATGGATTATAAAGCAATTATTATATTTGTGAAACATGAAAAAAACAAGAAAATATAGAAATACTGGACTTTTTTGGACTTTGTTAAACTTCTAGGGGACACTAAAGCATATGCCCTACTTCATGTTCATAGTTTCATAGGTAGGTACTAGGCTATCATCCCAAGGGCCTAAGTAAGCCTAGCCAACAAGGTTCCCTGGCTTACGCCACCCAAGAAAGTTAATTTCATGTGCCCCTGTCAAGCAGAGCCACAGAAGTGATCCCCGAGGTGTATTTCCTATTTCCCATCCACTCAAGATTTTTCTCAAAATACTCAGGAGAGGGGAGGAGGATGTATAAAGTTAACTCTAAGTCAAACAAAATTTTTCATAATAGTAGTATTTAAATAGTGCATGGTTTTCTCTGCATTTTATAAAGTAATTTATTTTCAGTTATTTTTAGGGTAATGAGGATACTAATGTAAATATGTGTGCCTGTTTTTTTTTGTTTTTGTTTTTTTTCTCCATTCTTCTCTTTTTCTCTTTGTTCATTTTTAAGAAATGTAGGCACTGTATTGTAAAAAAAAAAAAGATTTGGTTAAAAGAGTATGACAAAAGAAAATGTTATGTTTTTTCTCATTCTTGCACAGGGGAATGACTGGGTTAAGGCCATTAGCTTAATATAATAGCAAGTTTTAAGAAAAAGGAAGTAAATGAAAAAGAATATTGAATATTATAAGGCTTTTTTCTAGAAAATGGTTTTGTGTCTGGTTTTCATGTCTCTAGCAGGCAAGCTGATAAAGAGAAATGGTTTGGAGAAAATGTTTTCTGAAGGCATTCAAGTGTTTTCCAGGCTAATATAAGACAAAACCAGATGGCACTTAATAAAACCACAGGCTATACCAAGTATCTTAGCAGGGATAACCTTTCTTTTAGGTTAGCTCAAGTCTCTATTTGTGTGGCTGCCAGTTTGAAACATTTGTTTGTATTAGGAGAGTAAAGTTTCAATATCTGAAGATGTGAATAATTGTGTGTGCTATTATTAAGTTAATAGGTTTTAAGGTGTATTGAGTGTGTGTGTGTATTGTTGTTTGAAGGTTTTTGATAAAACAAAAAGTTCTGAAGAACATAGGCTCAAATGGAGATGACAAGGAAACAACTGTATAAAAGATAAACTTGCCAAACAGTAGATGCATGTAACACAAAAGCTGAAACTAGACATTTAATTAAAAAAGCTGTTATACACAAAAGATGGGAATAGTAGTCTCCCAAGAATATAATGCTTTATATAATGTATTTACACATTAATGGTCTCGCAGATAAATACAAAAAAGAAAGAGTATTGAATTACATTAAAACATTTAGAGTGCAAATAACTATGCTACAGAGGTTACACTTGGAAAGAACTGAACATGTGAGTTTGCTAAATAAAGGTTTTCAGGGTGGTTATTCACTGAAATACCTGGGACAAAGGAAGAGAGGAGTACTTATATTAATTGCAAGAGGAACTCCAATTGTAATAGAAGAGGATGCAAAAATACAATAATGGCAGATTTGTAGTACCAAGGGGCTGCTGGCAAGGGAGGAGGATTACACTGGCATGTACATATTTATATTCCAACAACTGCTATAATGGAGCTTAAGAAAATTCTGGGAGAAATAATCAGCTTTCAGCAAGGAATATTACTTGTAGGTGGGGAATGAAATTTGATTTGCAATAGTGAAGATGTGTCGGGGGCAGAGGGGAAATATAACAAAGAAGGAGGGTAAATTTTTAAAGAAATGTATGAAAATATTTGGCATGGAAGATGTGAATTCAGTATGAGAAATTCGAAGTGAATTTACATATAATTCCCGTAGATAAAAACCTGGGCTAGGCTAGACAGAATTTACATTTCACAGGAACATGTGCATTGAACTGAAGGTCTTTATATGCACCCAATAACTATTTCTGATCATGTGCCAATGATAACTACAATAAAAACACAGAGTAAAAATAAAAATGAGACATTGGCACTTCCCAACCTATCTGTTGAAGAGAGAGGAATTTAAGGAATGGGTAATGGAAATTATTCAGGAGCTATTAGAGAAGACAGAAATTTCTTCTGAAAATATAGCTAAGGAGTGGGATAAAATTAAAGTGGAGTTTAAAAATAGGGAAGAAATAAAAGAAAGGGAGATATGGTTAAGAAGTAACAAGAATAATTTGAGAGATTGACAAATTTTAAAATATTACAAATGGGAAAATTTCACAAAAGAAGAAAAGGAACAACTGCAGAATGTTAAAGAGAAAACAAGGGATTACCTCATGATTACTGCATGAGTTTAGAAAGATCACTGGTAAACAACTGTTTTTTTTTTTTTTTTATAACAACTCTGGAGCACAAAAACTTTTAGCACAACAGCTCTGGCAACAGAAAGCAGAAAGGGCAATCAGTAAGCTTAGGGAGCCTATAACAAGGAAGATAACAAGGGATCCTGCAGAAGTATTAGAAACATTTCATAAATTCTATGAAAGTCTGTATAAAGCAGAGAAATATGGAAATCAAGAAAATGTACAAATGGAAATGATTATGGAAGAATTAAATATGCCAAGGTTAAAGGTAGAGGAGGCTCAAGTACTAACAGCCAGGATATGAGATAAAAATGGTGATGTATAACCAACCTACAGATAAGTCCCCAGAAATAGATGGTATTCCTATATAGGTTTGGAAGCTAGGAGGAAGAAACTGATAAAGATCTGGAAGGTTTTGTTTAACGGTATTTTAACAAGGGGAGATGTACCAACATCCTGGAAGAAAGCAGTGGTAGCTGTAATAGCTAAAGAGGGTAATGATCAATCAGATACAGCTTTATACAGGCCCATTTCAATACTAAACCATGATTATAAAGTGCTTATGTCTATAATGGCTAAAAGAATGGCAAAAGTGATGCCAAAATTGACAGATATGGATCAATGTGGTTCTGTGGAGGGAAGGCAAACACCTGACAACATTAACAGAATACTGATGATCTTGAGGAAAGCAGAATATAAGAAAATTCCATTGTTGTTGATGGGTGCTCACACAGAAAAGGCATTTGACAGAGTAAGGTGGGACTTTATAAGTACAACAATAGTAGCATTTGCATTCCCTGATAAAATTATAAGGTTGATTAGGAGGCTATATGAGGAATTGATATGAAAAGTAAAGGCAAAGAGAAAGAAATAAGGGGTCCTAAACAAAAGACTAGCACTGGTAGAGTTTTTAGTAGAATCTAGAAAATAAGTTATCATGAAAAAAGGAATTTGTACAGCATATAAAATTTTGCATGATAACTATAACAATCAATCAGTGGAGGTTAGAAAGGATTGGGAAGAGAGATTGGATAAGCAATTCACAAAGAAACAATGAGGGATATATGTATGACTCCCAAATATGCAAGAAAGTCTAAAAGATTCAGGATTTTTGCTTGGAAGTATTTCCATGGGTACTTTTATATCCCAAGTAGACTCCAAAGAATGTTCCCTCAGGTAGACAGCAAATATTGGAGGTGTGATGGGGAAGAAAATTGGTGTAACTAAGGAAATCATTTTTTGAGCTATGATATAGAATCGGAATTGCCTAGACATAGTAAGGCCTTGCCGACTTTAATTATGGTAGCTGCCAAAAAAGCAATTACTAGAAAATGGAAATCAAAGTCTAAACCAACTTTACTAGAAGTAGCAAAGATAGTAGCAGAGATAAAACAACTGGAATTTGGATATTTAAGAAAGGATAGAAGCAAATTACATAGAAAAAAATGGGAAGTGTAGGATCAATATATGCAGAGAAGGAATGAGGTTTAAGAGAAGGCAGGAACTGAATGAGCTATGTACTGGTTGACTAACAATGACTATATATACTATAAGTAATGAACAATGTTTGCAGCTACAGTTGTGTTGGCATGGTTTGTAATGTATAATGTTTCCAACTGAGATTGTGTTGGAATGGTTTATTTTCATTTATATAAATTAAAGATTGCCTATGTCATACATGATAATTTAATAAAGATATTTCAATGTTTCTAGTTTTAAAAATGTACTTTTGCTTTTTTCAACCATATATCCTTGAGCATACTCTCCTATACAAGGGAAGGAAGGGGTCATGTAGTGTGCAGTCCACTCTGGGAGTTCCTTACTTCTGGCATATTAGCAGGAAGCAACCCATCTCACAAACCAATATTGAAACAAGGAACTGATATACTAATACTAATTCAAATGAGTTGAACAATTTATTTGATTCACATGGAAAAGTAGTTTTTGTTATAAATAAAACAACATTAATGTTGTTAATTGCTGGCCCTGTGAATGCATATTTGATGGTGGCAAACTTTATAAATAATTTGTGAGTTAAATCATGTGCCCCATGAAGGAAGCTTTATATTAAGTTGTGTGCCACAATGCATTCTAGCTCCAAGAAAAGATGCAGATATACAGTAAATATCAAATGCTCTATCCAGAAGTTAACACACCAAGTGTGGAGCCCCCAGTCATGTACATTTACCTCACAAGCTGACTTCTGTCCAAAAGCTACATGGAATGACCAAGTTCTTAAGAAATGTAAAACTTAGTACAGATAGTCAGCCACCAAACTAAATGCATGTTGTGTATTTGTAGGCCTTTTGAAGACCGGTAACTTAAATATTCATTAATATTTATGCATGAATATAATCAGAACATAATGCCCCCCTTTCTCAGTTCCATCATGTCATTCCCACCTCTTTAGCCAATTTACCTAAATAAGTTTTTGCAGTTAATAAAGACAGTTTTCCACAACAGCAAATTCAGGATTCAGAAACACCAAGGCATAAGATGAAATCCTTTTATTCCGACAAACACATACAGACTTAGCGCTTTCACCAGTAAACTGGTATCATCAGAGTCTGTTGTAATACTAATCCATCCACACTTAAATAGCAACCCACACTTCACAAATTGCTCAATTAATTAATAAATTAATTAACCACTCTATTCATTCTTTAAAGAAATATCTCCATGAAAGTGAAAACAGCAGCCTTTAAATACATATAAATACAAATATGAAATTAATAAATTTTATATGAATAAAAAACTTTACATAAAAATAAATAATAAACAACTAAATATGAATATTTACATTTTGTAAAATAAATAAATTGATCATAAAATTGTGGTATGACTGTATTCATAAATTGATTTTACAAAATTTAATATATAGAATGTGTAATAACCAAACAATATGTCCAACATCCAAAATTAAAGTTGAAGTTAAATATGATGACACCTTATACAGTATAAAAACCTACTATTGGTGTCAAATCCAATGTTCTTAGAACAACTGTATGTCTAATAGATTAACCTAAAGTAACATTAAAAATATTTTGGAAAGGGAGAACAAAGGCTACAAAAGATCTAGGATGAGCAAATGTGGAAGTTGTAATGCCTGTAGATTTATTGCTGTAGGGAGCTACATATGTGTGGTAGGTTTTACACGAACGTTGGCATGCCCTGGGTTGTGCAATTGTAACACAAGGAATTGTGTATATCTAGCATCATGTGCCTCCTGTGATGCCTACTATATTGGTATGACTACCCGCAAGTTACGGGAAAGAATTTGTGAACACATTAGATGTATAAAGAAAAAGGATGTGCACAATGCTTTATATCTGCACAGTGGGGTTTGTACCAACTTTACTAAATTCTTGTTTTTTATCATTGATAGGGTGTTGCCCTTTACCCCTGGAGACATAAATAATAGGGTAGCCGTTTTGGAATCAGAGTGGCAGATGAGATTAAATGCCACCAGATTCCCTGGTCTTAATGATCACATTTCTTTAAAACCGCATCTTAAATTAAGAGCCAGCATAATATAATGAATATAGTGTTGGTTAAAGTGTAATTACATTGACTGGCAACACAACTGCATTGATGCTCAACCACTATCTAGCACAGTTGAAGAGATGTTAATTGTTGCTTATTTGCTATTTGTTTATCTTCATCTTCTTTCGGCTTTTCCCATTTAGGGGCTGTCACAGTGGAACTCCAGTCCGCTAATGATTGGCAGTGAATTTTTTATGGGTGCCAGCTCGACGTCCAACCTTCAACGAAGGCACGCCCATTCTACGTATGTCTTTCGAACTATATTGTCATGATTTTCACATTTATTCTGAATATTTCAATACCCATGCAACAGAGATTGAATTGCTCAGCCTCTTATGAAAGCTCACAGATGGATTAACAAATATGCAGCTGGCAATATGTGTGTAGCCCAAGTTTTACTGACATTGTAAGTTGTTTAAAACATATAAAAATTATCCTTGCCTTGTTATTGTGACTTTATAAAATCCAGTTTGAAACACAGAATCTAATGTAAAGAATAGTTTGTGATGAACAATTTGTCTTTTATACTTCCTTACTAACACTTATGGTACTAGAGATATGAACACGTGTTTACACTGTGGAGAGATAACTTGATTTTGTTAAAATGCCCAGAATAAAACCACTGGCAGTTGAATAAGAGATTTCCAGTGCTCCACTGCAGAGAATGAGAAGCTGTGGTGACGGCAGGTTCTGCTGCTAGCTGTTTAGAATTTACAGCATTTTGTACCTGAGACAGAGGTGGATACACCTCTCTGAAAACTGTATGCATCTTTTTAAACAGATAATTGTTTCCTTAGTACTGATTTTATGGTTGATGAGTATCACCTTCACAATGACATTCCCAAGAGCAATGTGAAGGGGGGAAGCTAAAGCAATTCTTATTCTTTTCAGGTATTATTTGTAGACAAACACTATATGCGTACCTGTATTATTTGCATACAATAATTATGTGCATACCCGAATGGCATTTTTGGCAGGCATAACACTGACATCTCAGATATTTCGCTTGGATTATCCTAGTGACATCTCTAAGCATCTTGCCTAAGCATCTACCTATTTGTATTATATAATTCCAAGACTATGTAACATACAAGTGATTGAAGTATTTCATCTTAGAGCTCACATTGATAGGCAACACAACTGCATTGATGCTCAGTCACTGTCCTGAACAGCTAAAGAAATGTTACATGGTGCTTAGTTACTCTTTATTTATATCATGAATTAAAAAAAAATGAATGTCAGTCTGACAAAATTAAAATGAAAATAAATGTACAATGTTATTTTTTTCTGAAGTAATGCACTTCATTTTAAACAATAAGAAGAAAGCAACCAAGTAAAGGTCGGGGCATACACCAAAAAAGCCAAATATAAAAAATAAATAAATAAATATGTTTTGACCACCATGGCTGTCACAAATGTCTTTAATATGAATAAATACTTAAAATGCACATATATGATGTGATAAAATGCAATAACAATAGGTAAGTGCTTTCACAGTAAAACACCACTTCCTCGGACCATGAGTAAACATCATAAAAAACTCAACCAATTATTAGTTAGAATATGAAGTACCAGTTACTAAACACATGCTTTTATTGAATGAATGAATGTGTTTGTAATTACTTTTGTTATTCATTGGCTGCTAGGCTTTGATTTTGTGAATATAATTGATTGATTTTTGTGATGTTTATTCATGGTCTGAGTTTATCTGTGTGTTTGTTAACAATGTCACGTTGACATGTCTGAAAGTCTTTCACTGGCTTTGTTTTACAACAGTACTCCACACGAGGCACAATAGCAAGGCCCGCCCAAATCGCACCCAATGCCCAGCACCAGGTGACATTAATCTAAATTGATGAATAAACCTGTTGATGTTTTTTTCATCTGCATGCATATTCATCAGGGATTGTCAGCATGTGGAAAGCAGACAGTGCAGACTTGTAAATTTACTATAGAGACACAGGCCACAGTACTTAGAGGGTTACTGTTGTAAAAAAAAAAAAAAAAGCCTATCTAGTTTTATATTTCCCAAGGTATCCATATGTCTAGTTTTAGCATAGTTTTGTCTGGAGCATTAATTGCCATCTGTTTTTTTTTTAAGATTTCAGAACTGTTTACAGCATATTCTCTGTATGCAAGGGATGCTGCCTTACTGCTGTTTAGGTGCTTGGTACATTGATTTGTTTTTATGTATGTTTTTGCTTTTGTGAATGTTTGTCTTTACATGCTGCTGTACATAGCCACATTTGTTCACGCTGAGCCTTTAAATTATTCAGCACTGATAGTGCATTGTCCTTGTAAACATAGAAATATAAAGTGTATCTTTTTAAAGACTGCAGTTTCTTCAAGGACTGCAGGAAGAGTAGCACCAAAGTGAGTAGTACTTGCTATACTGTTCCTTTTAATCTGTGTGGATAAGCAGCATACTGAAGAAATCTTTTTGTAGCTCGCTAAAAGTTATTCATATATGCCCTAAAGAAAAAAACATCAGTAGCCAGGAAAGCGATGCACAGGGGGTGTGTCAATCAACAAGCAATGTATGCGTGATGTCACCGACAAATCTGCACGGCATGTCAGTCATATATCACTTGCATGCTACATCACAGCCAATAGGCATGTCAGTCACGCTGGCCACTCCTATTTCTACAGGAAACGCCTGTGGGGTACTGTTGTAAAACTCACTTTTCTCTTTTCTTTTTTCTAACTGGTTGTGAAGTTTCTCCCTCTCTTTATCTGTGGTCTCCAATTGTCTGCAAGTCTGTTCTAGTTTGGACTTTATGCTTTCATTAGTGGCCATTTCTGCTAAAACATGGGATTGAAGCTCCTTCACTTTTCTAACTGGTTAACTGGTCCTTTTTCTCTTTGTCAGTGATCTCTATCTTTGTGTGCATTTGCTGCAGTTCTGTTTTCAGATTTTACAGAACACCCATAGCTCTCAATCATCCCGAATTACTCGGGAACAACCGTTTTTAAGCTTAAATAAGCTTAATTTCTCGAATGCCCGATTTGGATGCAAGTGCACTTGAGATGTGCAGTCAAGCAACCTCTGTTCTGGCTCTAGATGTCACAGCCAATCAGAGCATCGCCTTACTGCATCTGATTTGCATGTGGCCGGCAAGTTCCATTTACAGAATTACAGTTGGTATGCGGAAGTAGCTGCAGTGGACCTGGTATACTTTTAAGTGTTCATTTAGGTCCACTGAGTCCGCAACTCTGTATATTAATGGAGTATTTCATGATCTGCATTTAAAATAATAAGAAATCCATTTCATATAGATATAGTATTCTAATTAAAACACCATAAAACGAAGCAAACTTCATAATCTTTCTTTTTCTTTTGGAGATAGCTGCGGGTCTCCTATCAATTCCCAACTTCTCCCTCAGCTTCTACACTTTCATAGGTTCATAGGTTCATACTAGGCTATCTGCCCGAGGGCATTTACAAGCCTAGCCCATCGTTTTGTGGCTTACGCCACCCCTTTAGTATGGGGAACTATACCCATTATTTTGCTGTGCCTCTGTCGAGCAGTGACACTGAGGTAATCCCTGGGGTATATCTGCTATCTCCCATCCATTGGTCAAGATTTCTCTTGAACAAGGCCAGCGAGGTGCTCTGCCTCACATGTACCGGGATTTTGTTCCACAGCATAGGGAGTCTTTGGGTGATGAATCTATCCCTCCAGCACGTCCTATTAATAGCCGTGTCAAGGTTTAAGTCTCCCGCCCTTGTGGCTCTGATGGATCTAGATTTTTGAGGTGAAGCATATTCATCAAATCTGGGTTTGACATGGCCTTGTATGTTAGGCAAAGGTCACCTCTGAGCAAGCGGTGTTTACTGAATAGAGCTGGAGTTCTTTCAGTCGGGCAGCATAGGACAGATTTTGAGACCCTTTATCCTTTTGGTGAGGAACTTTTGTGGCCTCTCCAGCTGCTGCAAGTGTCGGGTTAGATACATTCCGAATGGGACATTGTACTCAATCATTGGTCTGATGAGTGATGAGTAAAGGGAGACTATGACCTCCCTTGATCTAGATGAGAATCCCTTCATGATAAGGTGGGCAATGTAGAAGGTCTTCCTAACTACTTTAGCTACATGGGTGTCGAATGACAGACTACTATCAACCTGGGTCCCCAGGTCCCTGATAACTTCTTCTGTGCTCAGTGGATTGCCACCTATTTGGTAGCTAGGGGTAACCTTGTTTTTCCCGAAGGGTATGACTATGCATTTTTTGGCATTTAACTTTAGGCCGTGGCTCTGGCACCAGTTATCCGCTTTCTGTGAGACCCTTCTGAAGGATATCTGTGTCAGATGTGTTTTCTACTATGGCGCCCAGTTTGCAGTCATCTGCAAACTTTGTCAGCCATAACCCTCCTGTGTTTGCTTGTACTTCGGAAAAGTAGATGCCAAACAAGAGTGGGCCCAGGACTGAGCCCTGTGGGACACCACTTGTGACAGGCTTTGAGTCTGACATGGCGCCAGCAACTCTGACCCTGTGGGTTCTGTCACTCAGCCAGTTTGCAACCCATCTTGTGATGTATGGGTTGACATTTAAGCTGATGAGTTTTTCAATGATACCCGAGTGGGGTATTGTATCGAAGGCTGTATGGCTGTAGGGGTATTTCATCTCAGCGCTGTAGCCTTGAAAATCATTTATTTTATTATTCTGTTAATCTGTTCTCACCAGCCACCTTACTTTTCTCCCTAGAGTAAAATACATTTTTCCTTGTAGCCACAGCTCAAGGAAAAAAAAATACTGGGAAAGCTAAGTTACAGTATTTAGTCTACACAGCTGGCGGCGTCCATAAAAAGCTATGCCAGCATTTCCAGCCAGCAATATCATTACACGCAGCTAGTGATCAGTTCTTCTGTGCGACTAGAAAGGTCACATAAATATTAAAATTTGCAGTGATATTTTATTTTCGTAATTTAAGCAAACTGCACTTTAAAAGTCTAATGTTGAATTTGTATTACTCCAAATTAGAAGCCTAACATAACGTCTAAGTTTAGGGTCGCAGCTGTTTCTGTGGGGTTCTTTCTGCTGCCTCCGATACTGAAGCAGATGAATCAAGTTGAAGAGGTTTTGTTAATAATTGACCATAGTTTACTTGTTTTCCTTACCTCCAAATACAATGCAACAGTAAGTATCACTGAGATCACTGTCTGGGGTCTGGATATTTTCAGCACAGAGGACAAACACTCTGAGCAATGTCAGTGCTTTGTTTGTTGCTTTAAGCAAGAACGAGAATGAATGACGATAACACCAGTACAGGGAGATCTTCATGCCTGGCTTGAAAACTGGATTTTCTGCCAAACAACTTCTCACGAGGAAGAAAGAAGACTGGAAGACTGTTCCCTCGTGTGTTAAAGTGGCATTAGGGATTTCCCAAAAAAGCGTGCAGAGTGGCGAAAAAAAGGTCATAATTTTTCCCAGGAGGTCTAAGGTTTGTTGGGCAAGATGGATTGGATTTTATTTAAATCCTTTCTCTTCCTTCAGACACAGGTAAGTAACCTAGTACTTTGTATAAGCTTTCAAAAGGTCTTGTCTGTAACCAAGTGGGTTCATTTGCTGAGGAAAAAGCGCAAAAGGTGTGCAAAGTTCATGCCAGTACATAAAATATATAAATTAAAGAGGGTAGAAATCAAAATGCTACATCCTGCCTTCTTTAATGTACTGTTTCATTCTTTGGTTGATGAGCACTTAGCAACACAATATACAAGGGACAATAGGGCAACCTGCGACCGCCACTAATTTGGATGAACAAAGGGTTCCAAAATGTGGAAAAGTGTTAACCTCTTCCATTTCTCTTTTTTTAATAAGGTAAGTGACCTCTGTGTCAGTGTGATCAGTAAACCGTCACAGAAAGTGGTTGAATTGTGTGGCCTTCCTTTCTCGTTATAGAAATTCTATCCTAGATGTTATCCGTAGGTATTTGAATGTTCCCTCAGATTTATGGACAAACTGAGTTGTTAGGTTGCTTATTGTTGGCCAAGTCCCTAGTGTTTACCTTACAGACACAAAGTATAGGGTTTGATTCTCACATGGAGGTACTGGCTAGGCTTAAAATGCCCCTAAGGGCAGCTAGAGTAGTACTAATCTATGAACCTAACTAGTTACTTCTTACTTGGTTGCTATCTGGTTATGTGAATCAGGTGCAGAACTGCAAACACTGATGATGCACACAGAGGCAGAATAGAAGACTGAAGTTAAAAATATATATATAAAACTTGTTTACCAAGTCCAGTGGTCAAATTAAGTTATGCCTCATATATTTGGTCTGTTCCTCATAAAAGATTTAGTATTCTGCAAATCACTGAAGGTTGAAGTAACTGAACGTGTGTGGGCGTTTCTATTAACGTTTATTTAAATATGTACATTTTATGTTAATTAGATGTTCATGCGTCCCTGATTCTCTCATCTAGAGGTTGAGGCATGTGGAACACAAGTGACATTTTCACCTATTATCTGCCACACACGCTTAGAGGTTGTTCACCTTGCTCTTCGCTTTGCGACAGGCTGTCTGTTTATATATGCTCTGTGCTGGCTTCCACATTCAGTAATTTCTGTCTGTGGTAATCACGGTGTGACTAGTTCTATATTGTTTATTTGGTGCGTAGTGGTGCTGCGGTTAGCTTTGCGTTCTAGTTCTCTTAAGAAGATCCCTTATAATTTATGGCTTCTCTGAGATCACATATAATTTATCGGCTTCTCTACATCACCGGTTGTGTTCTCGGAGTTGCAGGTTTTTTTTCTCGTTCAGACTATATGTAGCATTAATTGAGAATGCTGGTTTTCTTAAGAAACCGTTGGGTGCGCGGTGTTACAGTGATTAAGAGTGACGCTTCACAGTCGGCGGTTCTTCTGGAACCTCGAGTGTCAATGCTTTCTCCACTAGCTGCTTCATTTTTGTTCATTTGTCTCACACTATGTGACAGAGCTCATTCAGTATGACTTATTTTGCGCATGTCAAGCACTTGAACACCAAACGTGTGACAGAACCTTTCAGCGTGGTGCAATGAGGAAGAGTGACTGTTTACGTCTTAAAAGAGGGACGTTTCAGAGAAAGCGCTACCTTTGAGAAGTATCATGGTATTTCACACTCTCTGTGACGGGTGCGTCTCTACCTAGTTTTCACGATGTCATTTTATTTATTTTATTTTATATTTGTTGACCGGGCTAGTCCAGCTGGATTAATGTCCATTTTCAGTGGAGGCCCGGGGAGAAAAGCTCCAGAGGTTAAAAACAGTATTGGAAATACATAACAAGACATAGTACAAATGTATTATACAAAGGGAAAAAATGTAAGTACAAATATTATAGATCTTAACTAATCAGAATCATCCTAGGTCAGAAAGAAGTTAGGTTAGAGGTTAGCAACTAACAACACAATATAATAAGGTATCAAATCATAAACCCAAAACAAATCTATCCAGATTTCTCGCTCTAAGTGGTTGAGAGGTATGAATGTTCACATAATGGTAAAAACTTGCTTCGGTTGTAAAAAAGACTCTAATTATGAACTTCATTAAGAAATGAGTTCATAATTATAACATTGCTACTTGCTAGAATAAAGAAATTAGTTCATACTTTGGCAACGGAAAAAGTGTATTTCATTAATTAATTACATTTATTGATCGCACGTTTTCATAACTGGTTCGGCAACTGTTAGGTACTTCTCTTGACAAACTTACAAGTCAGGTTAGGTTCTGTTATGTCATCCCTTTGTTGTTTCTGTCCGGTTCTGTATTCAGAGTGTGTGTTATTTACAATCCACCCTTAAAGATCTGCAGAGCTGTCCCGTTAAGTTCAGGGACATCTCCATTGATTTCATTGTCTCATGCACACAGCTTCCATCTTTAACAAATTTGTAGGCTGAATAAAAACACTCAAAATAATCTATTTTTAAATATAGTAAATATAATGTTTCGCTCACCCTGACTTCATATTAAGTCATGTTGGTGTCCATTGTGGAAATTGATTAGGGTCCTATTTTGAATAGGAAGTTCACGGGTAACTCAACTACCCATATTTTCGCAAAATGTTCCAATTTTTTACTCCTATTTTTTATCTATTACTCAAAAAAATCGTGGTTACTGGAAAATCTGTGTAGACTGAAGTCTCTAAATAAGGACATATATCTGAGTTTTAGACTATACCCATCGGAAAGTGCATCCTAACACAAATCCTAAATTTCTAGCAACTTTCTAAGTTTGTAAGAGCAATATTCTGTCCATGTTTTGTGGGCTTTGTCCTCCCATTATTTTAGGCTCTATCCAGATAAATACAAAAAAAAATCTATCCAGATTTCTCGCTCTAAGTGGTTGAGAGGTATGAATGTTCACATAATTGTAAAAACTTGCTTCGGTTGTAAAAAAGACTCTAAAGATTTAAAATCTTAACGCTGAATGTTTAATAAGGTGTTTTAACATGAACACAGAACTTAAGACTCAAAATCGAGGGCTTTTACTCATAATGCTGTGTAATTAAGGGGTGCATATATTCTACATTAGTTTTACATTTCTTTGTGTTATATAAACTACTACCACAAACTGAACCCGTTAAGGTAGGGGTACTACCTTTTCAGAAACTCAGAATGGCGCATTTCATAGCAGCAATAAACATTCCAACCCATTTCTTAATGAAATTAAAATGTTGCAGTACCAACCTCGTACATGAACTAGTGTGTGTGTGTGTGTGTATATATATATATATATATAATAAATCTTTGAGTATTTATATATAATTATTTATTTATTCATTTTACATTTGTTTACCAGGAGTGTCTGACTGGGAGCCCGTTTTCAACAAAGGCCCGGCGGAAAAAGCTCCAGTACATTCGAAAAACGTTTATACACAAGAATATATAAAATGACATGTATCACATTACTAAGTTTACACAAATTTACGTTGGCGGCGCTACGGTAAACGTCGTACGGTTTATACCCTTGCAATTCCTTTCAGATTCTGCCGTCAGTAGTAATTGATTGAAACTAAAGCCAATCAGAATGTTCACTCTACACGTCTGGTCTGGGGTTGTAGTGTAGACTGACAGTACAAATGCCCAATCAACAGCCATGTCTTGAAGCAGAGGTTCTGGTAGCTAGTTCCGTTGTTCAGCACTTGGTCCAGCGCTTACGCTTGAATGTGTGACAGTTAGGGCAATTGTTTACAGATGGTGTTATCTCATTCAGTAATAGTCCTGCTTTGGAACTAATGTCAAAACCTGAGTCAGTAGCTTTGACACCTGTCGAAGTATAGACAGAACCCGGCTTGGTTGTAATTTTCGTTGTTCTCTTATCTCCGCCTCCTTTTTGCCTGGCCTGGCCTGGCAGTCACCGCGCTTTCAGATTGCATCCTTCAGAAGGGTGTTTTGGACCACACAGCTCAGACAGGTGGGTGCCTGTTTGATGGTTGTCTCTTGACTTTCTCATTGTCTGCTAAGAATTATGAATATTATTATTATTATCATGTTATGATTGGCTGAAATGTTCCAGTTCCGTGCAACCCGTTTGTAGCTTAAAACTAAACGTGATTTCTCTGTATTGTCTCATTTCATATGAGAGTGCGCAGCTAGAGTTCTGCCTTAATTCATTAAGTGAGCGCAGTAATTTAACTGTTTAGTGAATTTCTTTGAGTTTTGGTTTTGTATTGGTGCGAAGCGGGCGTGTCTGTAATGATTGACGGGGGTGGTAATGGCCGATTACTGACAGGTATGCAGATTCCCCTGTGACATCATGCGTACTTTGGTTACGCCTCTTGCATATTGATTGTGTTAATAGACCGAGAAGTTATGATGAATAGTACCTGCACCCAGTTTGAAATCGATCAGTTCGAGTGGCTGTTTTTGGAATGTGGCAGTAAGTAAGGTGGAAGTTGTCCTTAATTGTGGAAGAAATTTTCCTCTGTTCCCATTTAATTCCTCAAGGTGAATTTGGGAGAAGTATGATGTCTTGCGATCTACAGACTTTTACTTCAGACAGTGCGTACTAGTTCAGTTTCTTTTATTCTGTCAACTTCTCTAATTAACAGTATTCATATTTTAGGACTATATCGGGTTTACAGCATTTGTGTCTGATTCAGTGCCAAATATGTAGTGGTGCGGGTAGAGGAAAGGCATGCATACCCAAAGCACCTTATGTTGGAACCGAACGCACTGCCTGGCAGGCCTGGCATGTTGGAGTCCTTTGATTTTGCTTAAAACTGGACTTCAGGGGAAAAATATGCAAAATAAAATTGAAGTGCGTTTGCCCCATTGATGGTTGTCCGTGACTTTGGTAAGCATTTCAAAGTTGTGATTGTAGCCTGTTAGGCTTTTCCCAAAGTTGGCATTACCTGTAAACAGTTCTGTTTTTACCATTATTATCAGAAAGTAGTGTAATGCACATGTTGCAAGTACAGGGCAGTTGTTTAGTGCATAATACTAAGCTGTGTACCTGGAATGTACTTGTATGCCATGTTTATGGTATTGGGGTAGAGGTGGCGATACTGGTGCCAGGAGCGGCCTTAGGTCAACTGGTGCCCTAGGCAAAAGGGCTCCACGGCACCACACCACCTGATGCCCCCATCCTGGTCAATCTACACCAAATAAATACTGGAAAAGCTCCCCTGTGAGAGCAGTGCCCTAGGCAGCCGCCTAGTTGGCCTATGCCTAAGGCTGGCTGTGACTGGTGCAGTGTGGGTGGCAACTGGGAAAACTCGTGTACCAGTACACTTGCCCAATGTTTCTTGGAATTTATTAATTCCAGTGCCTTGGACCAGCTTGGTCTTACCCCACTAGCGGTAGCAACATCCTTGACCTGGTCATTACTAGTATGGAAGACCATTGCTCTACACCAGTAGTCAACTCCTCCATGGTTAGATCAGACCACAAACTAATCACCTTGGGAAATACACATCCCTCCCACCCCCCCGCAAAGGAAACCACCATGAAAAACTTCTCTAAAGCTAACTTTGGGCTCCTAAAAACAGAGGTGCCTAACTTCAAGGCACCCATGCAAATGGAGAATAGTTGCATGACCACCGAATCATACATCAATGCACTGTACAAACACATACACAAATGCATGGAGCTTGCCATACCCAATAGAACCAAGACTCTCTCCTCCAAAAAAAAGAAGCCAATCTGGTGGTCCCCTGCCATAAACAAACTCTACAACAGAAGGAAAAAAAAAACTAATGCGGAATAAGATGACACCCCAAAACTGGAAAAACTCCCTTATCAGCCTCAACAAAAAGTTGAGATCCCTCGTCAAATTCTCTAAAGCTAGCTATGAAAACAGAATTGCAGCAGATAGTAAAGACAACTACAAGGCCTTCTATAGTTATGTGAAGAATCTCCATGGCAATATCCAGATTTGCTCTGAGCTACTGCACAATGGTACGTCATATACCGAGCTAACAGATATTGCCAATGTACTGGCTGACAGATTCAGTGCCAACTTTACCCCCCCCCCAAAGGACCAGTCATAATACCAGTAGATTCTCAGGCACCCAGTATTACTGCTGCACAGGTTAAAACAGCACTGTCCATGGCCAAGAATACAGCCTCTGTGGTACCTGACAATATTCCTGGCTGTGTTCTGCATGAACTACAGAGTGAACTGGCACCTCACCTGTGTGCCCTGTTCAAACACAGCCTCACCTCAGGCTTTGTCCCTACCATATGGCACACTGTTACAGTCATCCCTGTCCACAAGGAGGAGTGACTACAGACCCTGGGAACTATTGCCCCATTAGCCTGACAAGTCTAATATACAAAGCTATGGAAAGCATCACCATGGACCTAATAAACAAGGATATAGGTAATCTCCAAACTCTGGGTACCACACAGTTTGGTTTTGTGAAGGGTAGATAATGGCTGCTCAACTTGGTTGACTTCTTTGAGTTAGTCACTAGAGCTGTAGATGAAGGCAAGGTGGTTCATACAGCCTACCTCGATCTGGCCAAGGCCTTTGATACCATTCCCCACTCAGGAATCATAGAAAAACTCACTAGGCATCAATCCCTGTATCACTAGGTGGGTTCCAAACCGGCTCACAGAACCCACAGTGTGAAAGTAGCTGACTACAAGTCAGACTGCCGACAAGTCACGAGTGGAATCCCACAGGGATCGGTCCTGGGTCCTCTCCTGTTTGGTATCTACTTCTTAGAAGTCCAGGTCAACATGAAGGGACTCTGGGTGACAAAGTTTGCAGACGATTGCAAGTTGGGAGCCATTATTAACTCCCCAAGTGATGTTGACATCCTACAGAAGGGCCTCACTGAGACCAATAACTGTCAGAACCATTGGCTTAACCTCAGTGCCAAAAAATGTGTTGTCATCCCCTTTGGGAAAAACCCAGTTCCTGTGAATTACCACATGAACGGTAGTCCACTGAACACAGAAGGTGTTATAAGAGATTTGACAGCAACCTCTCTTTTGACCGCCACATTGTCACTGTGGTCAGAAAGTCCTTCTAACTATTTTTTTTTTTTTAAATGGGAGAATGATGTATTAGAATATTTGGATGTCAGTATAGAGAGTACATGGAAAGAGTCAGTTAAACTAAACTACAATAATTTAATAACCACTATTAGTAAACTACAATAATTTAATAACCACCATTAGTAAACTAATCAAAAGATGGAATAAAATGTTTTTCACAATGGAGGATAGGCTCTCTGCTTTTACATGAATTTTGCTATAAGTTTGATCATTTTTCTTATGACATTAATCAAATATTTAATAACTTTAAAAATATAACTGATTGTAATTACAACATTAAACAAGTTCTATTTCTTATATTCCCTATAGGGTCTATATTAGATAAATGAAAGTTTATCTTACCGAACACTAACATGAGTTAAAATCCCGGAACCCGAAACCGGAATTGTGAGATTGCAGTACAGTGAAGATGGGAATATTTGCTCTTTCCTCACTGTAGTGCGATCTCGGAGTTGGAATATATACTTAGTGGGGGGGGGGTGGAGGGCACAGCCCCCCACAATTACAGTTTTGAGTTCCAGGGTTTTCGATAGAAAATGAAAAGAACAGAAAGCAATGTGGTTGGCCAGAAAAAGTATGTTCAGCCCTGTCTGGATCACATCAAAACAACAACAGAAAAAAACAGTGACCTGTACTTCTTGTACTTTAATCCATTAAATGAGAGAATCAAATTCCATTACTTTCCTAAACTACATCACAATTTCAGTGTACTCTCACTTCTAGCATTTTACTTCTTTGTCCCTAATTCCTGTATGTTTACCCAATCTCAGACAAACGTGTTTAGTAATGTCACAAAACACCACGACTCCTTTCTCAATAACATAAATAACGGATTAGGAAAATGCGTGGTCTTTCAATGAGTTTGCAAAACAGTGAACCGAATTACAATTGGGAAATGGACCCCTAAGTACCGGGAGGACCAAAGCATTAAAAAAAAAACACCAGCACAGCATGTGCTGGGCACATGTGCTGCGAAGTGACCCAAAGCAACAAGAATAAAACAGCCCAAGACCACCCGTGATTGGTCCTTTCTACAGCTAAAATGAAGGCTGCAGCCCAAGGCTGCAAAGTTAAAACAGCTTTCATTCTCAAAAGCCGCAAGGAGGTTGCTGAAGGTTAAGTAGTGCATGCACTGGTCTCGGACTGTTAATAACTTGCCTTTAATGCTGTTGTTTAGATTCTCTTCTCTTTTCCAGGAAACTGGAAAGTTCTGCTCAACTTTTAGGAAAGAGTTAAAAGGGAAAGTCCGTCCTGGGAGCAAGGAAGAAAGAAGGGTACTTCGACCACACATTCTCTCAATCACTTTATTTTATTGAGATAGGAGTCGATAACATAAATAACATGACTGTGACAATGCGTGGTTATGATAATACGTAAATACCGAACTTTCTAGTTCAGAAAGCATGTATTAATTGCAACGCCTGTAGTGCTGTTAAGTTTTTAACATCAGTGATTTTTGTTTACTATTTTTGCCTTGTTACTCCTGAAATTTTTGGATTTCTGGAAATAACGTAGGGTATAGTCGGTGTGCAGTATCGGATATTACAGTTTTTAATACTACTAAACTTTTGTAAAATAAATGCTGATGTTCTACTAACCTTTTTTAAGTGGATTAAAAATAGCTTCCCAAGTGTTGTATTAGTGTTTATAAGAGATGTAGTCAGTACTGGCATCTTCATTCTTGAACACGACTTAAACATGGTCCCTCCGTTATCGCCACCATCTCTTGTGGCTGTCAAAAGAATAAAGAGTTCATATGTGTGTACTAGGTTAATGACTACTAGGGCCATTATAAGCCTAGTTGTGTAATTCAGATGTGTTCCAAAAATTTGATTTTATATATAGAGTGGGTTATTTACTGAAGGCCTCTGTCCATCAGGGATGTAGGTGCCAGAGCACGGGTGAATTTCTGATTACATATCCATTGGTCAAAGTTCATAGGTTCATACTAGGCTGTCTGCCCTAGGGCATTTATAAGCTTAGCCAGAGTGTGTTTGGCTTTCGCCACCCATTTTAAATTAATTTTGCTGTGCCCTTTTTCGAGGTTAGTATACTGTGCCTCTGTCTAACAGTGACACAGAAGTGATACCCGGGGTGGTGCTTAAGTAGTTGTGCTTAAATAGGGTTAGGGAAAAATTCTGTTTCTCATGGAAGGGAGCCTGTTTCACAGAATGGGAATTATCTGAGAAACATGTCTCTCCATGTGTATGTCGCAAGCAAAATGTAGGTCTTTTGATCTAATAGTTCTGATGCTGTTTGCACCTTTGGCACATCTGCAAAACAAAATAGGACCCATAGATGGATTGTACGTCAAGCAATGATCACTTCTTAGAAGTCTGTATGATACCGAGTAAAGAAACATGGCTCTGAGTTGATCAGTGTAGTACATTGTGTTTACTCCCATTGTTCTTTTTGTAAGGAACCTTTGTGAATGTTCCAGTTGCTGCATGTGTCTAGTCAGGTACTCACTGAAGGGGGCTTTATACTGTATGATGGGCCAGGTACAGACCTCTCTGGACCTAGATGATATGCCCTTACTTATAAATTGTGCAACGTAGGATTTTCTTACTACCTTCGACACATGTTGGTTGAAGCCTAGGCTACTGTCTACATGAGATTCCAGATCCCTGACTTGTGAATCATATTTTAGGAATTTCTTTTTTGATGTAGTTACCCGGGGTGACCAATTTCCCAAAAGGTATTGTAATGCAATATATGCTCAATGCACTATAATTTTGCGCATTGAGTTTTAAACCACAGCTTTGGCACAAAGTGTTTGTCTGTGTTTAGTCCTTCCTGAAGGGTGTTGTCTGATTGGGAGGGGATTCAGTGACTGCTACCAGTTTGCAATCATCTGTGAACTTGGTCAGCCAGAGGCCTTTGATATTGGCTTTAATTTTCAAGAAGTAAATGCCAGAGAGGAGCAGGCCCAGCACAGAGCCCTGAGGGACTCCAGTGGTGACTGACCTCTCTTTGTGGCGGTGATCTCCTCGATCTTGACTATTGGGTGAGTCAGCTAGCTAGCCATAGTATTATAAAAGGGTTTATGCCTAGTTCCATAAGTTTAACGGTGTCTGAGTGGGGTATTGTATCAAATGGTTTAACCAGATCTAGGTAGCCTTCATAGGTAGGTACAAGGCTACCGGCCCAAGGGCCTATGTAAGCCTAGCCAGCAAGGTTCCATAGCTTATGCCACCCAAGAAAGTTGTTTTTCTGTGCCACTGTCCAGTAGAGACACAGAAGTGATCCCCGGGGTGTATTTCCTATTTCCCATCCACTCATCAAGATTTTTCTTGAAGAGTGCTAATGAAGAACTCTGCTTGACATAGATGGGTAGCTTGTTCCAGAGTATAGGAAGTCTCTGGGACAGGAATCTATCCCTCCAGCGTGTCCTGTTTATTGTGGTAACAAGGTTTAGGTCCTTAGAGCGTGTAGATCGGAGGGATTGGGATTTCTTTAGGTGTAGCATGTCCAGCAGCTGTGGGTTTGACATAGCTTTATATGTTGGCCAGAGATCACCTTGGAGTAGGCGATATGCTACGGAGTAAAGCTGGAGTTTTTTGAGGCGGTCAGTGTAGGGCATTTGTTTGAGGCCAGTAATCCTCTTTGTGAGGTACTTCTGTAGCCTCTCCAGCTGCTGCAGATGTCTTGTGAGGTACATTCCAAAATGGCCATTGTACTCTATAATGGGTCTAATGAGTGACTAGTAGAGGGGAATAATGACCTCTTTTTTTTTTCTGGATGAGAACCCTTTTATGATGAGGGGTGTGCCACGTAGAAGGATTTCCTGACTACTGTGGCGATGTGACTATCAAATGAGAGACCACTGTCCACCTGGGTCCCAAGGTCTCATCATGCATTCGGTGTTAAGTAGATTGCTGCCTATGTGGTAGTTCATGGGTACAGAGTTTTTACCAAAGGGGATGACACTGCACTTTTTGGCATTGAGCTTGATGCCGTGGCTCTGACACCAGGCATCTGTCTCAGTGAGGCCGTTCTGTAGGATGTCCACATCATTTGGGGACTTGACTATGGCTCCTAGTTTGCTTTCACCTTATCCATTGCCTTAGTAACTTTTTCAAAGAAGTCCACCAGGTTCAGTAAGGATGACCTTCCTTTCCTAGTCATACTAGGATGGATAAAGTGTGTGGAGGTCTCCTATATCCTTGTTAATTTCCGTGATGAGAATAACTTTGTAAATACGACTAGTCAAGCGAATAGGTTTATAGATTACAGGATCTGTTGAAGGTCCTACCTTATGAAGGGTTATCACTGTCCTCCATTTTCGTGGCACAAAGCCTGTTTTTAAGACTATAGTTAAATAGCTACTCCATGGCTCTTGAAAAGTCGCGTTTTAGACTGCTGAGGAAGCATCCTGGGATGTTGTTGGGGCCAGTTAAGGGTGCGTTTCTTGGCTTTACTGAATGCAGCGAGAACATGCTCTGTATGTATAGTTGGAGGGGCTAGGTTTGAGGGTATGTTTTTGGTATGGTTGGGGGTGAGAGGGGAGAAAGTTGGGACTAAATTTGTCTCTTAACAGGTTTGCTATATCGCCACTGGAATGTGGCACCATTAACCACCAGTTCAGTACTTTGCAGTGTGCTGCCCTTGAGGTTTCTGACATGACTGAAAAAGACCTTATGATCATCTAGCAGATGGGAGGCAATCTTAACATCAGAGTTGGAGTTGACCCAGTTAGTCCTTCTAGTTACCTACCCGTTTAGTTTGAGAGAGTTTTTATGTTCATGAGAAACCATTCCTGATTTTTTTTGCAAACCTTTTTTCCTTTTTTGTTATGTATCCTGTTTAATTTGTGATGCCAGCAGGACAGTGTATTTACTGGGCTAGTTCTAGGATTGTTTCTGGTAGGTCAGCAGCATGTATGCAGCCATTGACATGATTGTACAGAGTTTCTCGGAGCAATTCAGCATAGACCGCAGTGTTCTCTGGGTTTGGAGGGGCATTGAAGTTTGACAAACCAATATTTAATAAAAGGTAGTTTTCCTTGTGATAGCTACTGACTCTCTTGCTGGTTTTACTGGGGGTATGGAGTCTATTTTTCATTTTGAAGGAGACTGCTTTATGGTCTGACCTTACCAGGGAGGATAAGATGGGGGGGGTTGGAAAGTTTTCCTATATTTGTAAGTATGATATGAAGTTCAGTAAGTTGAAGTGTCTGGGTGGGTGTATTCACTATTTGGTCAAGGGTGTTTGTATTTATTAAGTCCAGGGATCTCCGTGCTTGTAGATTTGAAGCAGTGGGGGATGTTCATCGTCAAAGTAAACTTTGCCATACAGATCAATACAGAGGAAAAAGTGAGCATCACTGTATGAAATTTCAATACTTAGGCTTGTACCATATGAATGACAGTTTACAGAAGGAAGGTAGATTAATGAAAATTTATGTAGTAAAAATAAAAATCGAAATAAGATACTAAAACTAAAAAATCGAGATCTTTTTAACAGCAGAAATAAAACGATTACAACAATAGGAACAGACTCAGTAGAAACACAATAACGTATACAAAACAGTACTATAAAACTTACCACTGCCAATATATGCCAGAGTTTGCAGTTTTCATAGTGCAGATAGACGTACTGTATAAAGTGAGCTATGCAGAGTTACATAAAATAACAACAGTGGCATATTTCACATAAATAATGTTTTACCCATTTAGCAGGTTAGGCTATGGGTTTTGTTTAGCAGTGTGATAGTGTGTGGGAAGAAGCTAATATTGAATCTGGATGGCTTGCATCTAATGCTTCTGCAGTGTTTCCTTGTTGGCAGGAGTTTGAATAGTCCATAAGCCAGATGGTGTAGGTCCCTCAATAATTTTCGGACTACCATAGCATCTATTTGAATATATGTCCTGTAGGGATTGAAGGTTGGAGCCAATGATTTTTGTGGCCTGTTTAGCGATCTTATCCAGTGTCTTCCGATCAGCCGGAGAGCAATTTCCATACCAGACAGCAATGATGTTTGTCAGTACGCTCTCAGTTGTGGCTCTGTAGAAGGTAAGTAGAACTTGTGGGAGAAGGTTAGCTCTGCTGTGGAGATTATGTTGGGCCCTCATTTATAAGGTAGGGAGTGTAGGTCTTGCGAGATATGTACCTCTAGGAATTTGGTGCTATTTACTCTTTCCACTGCAGCACCATTGATGATGACGACGATGACTATTTCCTTGGATTTCCGAACGTTTACTCATAAGTGGTTGTTGGTGCACCAATGAACGAGTTGATTGACTTTCTCATTGCAGCCCCCATCATTTTCCATCTTGATAAGGCTGATTACTGTGGTGACATCTGCAAATTTGATGATTTTATTTGACCGTTGCGTAGTTGTGCAGTCATGTGTTAGAAATGTGGAAAGAAGTGGACTGAGTATGCAACCTTGTGGGACCCCGGTGTTGAGGATGATGCTGTTTGAGTGATGTTTTCCTGCTTGAATGAGCTATTTGTGGCCTTTCAGTCAGGAAGTCAATGATCCAGTTGTGTGTTTAGTTTTCTGTGCCTAGATTACTCAATTTAGACAGCAGTTTTTGTGGAATTACTGTATTAAAGGTAGAGCTGAATAGCATGCGCACGTAGCAGTCATTATTTTCCATGTGGTCCAGGGTGTGATGAATTGTTAAGGCTATGCCATCTGCAGTAGAAGAATTTCGCCTGTATGCAAATTGTAAAGGATCAAATGCAGTAGCTAGGCAGGATGTTAACTGATCCTTGACCATTTTTTCAAAACGCTTCACTACTGAGATAAGTGCAATCATTTAATGATCTGGAGTTGTTTTTTTTATTGATCTTATCTGATTTCATATTGATTATTGGTGCAGTAGCTTTAGCTGTATGGGTTATATCCTGCTGGGGATGTAACAACTGGACAGCTTCCAAAGTTTTCATGCGTCCAAGCTAGCATGAGCAGAGCTCATTTGGATGCCAAGCCATTCATAACTTTATTGCCACCAAAGGGTACGTTCCTCTGAGGCTTTCAAGGATTGATGATCTGCTTATGCTTGTGCTTTAACAGACTGTAACAAGGCTGTTCTATACTTTTAAATAGAAGTGCTCTTTTTCGTGTCATTTTAAAAGTTGTTTAAAGTAACTGAGAACCATTTTTTTCTGTTGAGAAATTGTTTATTTCACTTGGTAAGGTAGGCATAGTTTTTTAAGTGCTTTTTACTGCTTTTGTTTGGGGGGTGCATTTTGTACCTCAGGCCAATCCCCCCCCCCCCCCCCGAATCTTTCTGGTGTAGCAGCCACAGCCACAGCTGTTGGAGTTCCCTCACTGGACGAGAGAAACATTCTTGTCAGTCCTGGGAGAAGGAATAGGGAAGGCTTCCCTGTTGTGTTAGAATGTTGTGTCTTTCTATAGGGAAGCTTCTGCTGCCAATAATAACACTCTTGGCCCAGTTTTTCCTATCAAAAAGAAGCGGAACACTAGCACTCTTCTGTCCTCCTAAAATTTCCATAGGCAAAAATAGTTTATTGGGCCTGGCTCATGATGTAATTCAGGCTATTGATCCTTTTTGTAAGGTAATTGCTGGTAAAAGAAAGAAGGATACTTCTGTCTTGAAGAGATAATTCAGAATTGGGAGAGCTCTCCTTGTGGGGGCTTTCTTTCTTTCTTTTTTCTCTGAAACTGTGTCTGTGTTTTCACTGGGAGAACACAGAGGTTTCTTTGTCCCTCATAGAATACTGTGATCTGTTGGAGAATAATTTCAGGACCCTGTACACATTCCCAGAGACTTTTTATTTGATTCTTGTCTTTGTTTACATTTTCAGTCTGGCTTTCTGAGCCTGTCCCAGCTTTGACTGTGGCGGGTGGGGATTGGGGGAGGGGTGCTTACAGAAGGTTTCAGTGGTCTTAGTCAAATTCCATCTCAAATTGCAGTTGTACTCACAACAGCTCTCAGTGAGTCATTCATTAGTTTCACCAGTGCTTTTTATCCTCAGAGAAAAATAGACTTTCAGGAATTTTATGACCTCGCTTGCTACTACCTTGCAGGAAAGTATATGAGCAATGCAAAACTAAAACATTAGTAAGTAGTCTTCTGTTAGTTTCATTTCATACTTTATTTTGTGCAGATTTCTGAATGCTAGCTAAGTGCTATGATGCTATGCATGACTGCAACTTGCTGTGTAGAAAGTATCAGAATTGAAGCTCTTCCCCTTGTACATGGAAGACGAAGCAGGCGAGGTAGTTTGTTTTAAAATGCTTTATTACGTAAAAACATATCAGGATGGATAGCAGCATTATTTAAATGTAAACAAACTGATTGACAGAGCTTACACTCACACACATTCTTACAACTCGGCAGATTACTACAAAATGGCAGTCAGACTAGCATGTGTTCAGTATTTATACACTTGTACAAGTCCGTGGATAGCTTCTTAGAGCCATACGCACATTGATCTATATCCTAGATTGCCCTACATCCTTCCTCTTAAAAAGATTGCCCTTTATCAAAATAACATCGCTGTTAAACATGCATCAACATAGACATTTAGAAACAAACACAATGTTCATGTCCAAGTTGCAGTGTATCTGGAATGAGGTCTGGAGATGTGACCAAATTTCGTTACGTAATCAAGACTGGGTTTAGCAACAGGGACAGACTTTGGTGAGCAACTTGTATCAGGGACTTTGGGATTCATCACAGGAACGGCAATACTCTCTGTAACTTCCACTGGAACATTTAGCTCGCTCTGAGATAGTCTTTCTCACAGACTGTATTTATTTATTTATTTATTTTACATTTGTTTACTAGGAAAGTCCGACTTGGGAGAAAAGCTCCGCATTACAAAACATTACATGAGTAAAAAGAAATAGAACATACATAAGGCATATACACATCAGGACAACATGCTGTTGATTAGCAAACATACATATAGCATATATACACACAACAGGACATCATGCTAGTGATTAACATTTCTTACAGTAGACAATTGGAGGTACATTTTTTTTTTTCTTTTGCAGTTATAAGTTTTGTAAGGTAAATGTATACGGGTTTGGAAGCTTTCATGGGAGAAACTGTTTATACATAGCTGTACCCTGACAAATTCTCTTGGTATGGATTAGCCTGGTGAGTGGCATGAGCATAGCCAGTTACTTAGTGGGCTTTCAGGAGTTTTTTGAATTGACTAAAGGAGGTGGTAGAAGTTATTTGGCTTGGTAGTGTATTCCAGGTTTTGGCAATGGTGTTGGCAAAGAGGGACTTAACAGCTTAGTTTTTATGTTTAATGACAGTTCTGAGGTTCTATTTACTAGATCTTAAGGGTCTAGAGGGAATGTGGGGCTGAATTAGGTGCTGAAGTGCTGGAATTATCTCAGGAAGGTAGTAGAGTTTGTGCTCTATAGAGAGTTGATTGAGTAGATGTATATGAGGCAACTCAAGCCAGTTGAGTTGCTTAAGGGATAGACAGTGGTGGGACCTATATGAGGCTTCAGTAGCAAACTTGGCAATCTTGTTGTAGTAAGATTCCATTTTATTTAGATCACTTTGGTGGAGATTGGTCAAGATGGGAGAGGCATAGAGGAGGGTGGATAGAAGAGGAGTCCTTGCGATGGTTACTTTGGTGCGTTTTGTCATAAACTGTTTGTTCCTGTAGGGAAGACCCAAGTTTTTTTTATTAACTTTCTTAATGGTTTGTGCTATGTGGATGTCGAACCTCAGGTTGTCTATTTCTACGCCTAGCAGTTTAGTGTGTGTGGTTGGACTGATTTGAATGTTTTCTTTGGAACTAATGGTGAAATTATTATTTAGGGGAGGAACTCTGCCAGGGCTGAAAAGAATTACTTTTGTTTTTTTTTGGGGATTAAGAAGAAGTTTCATGTTAGTGAACCAAGTTTCGGCTAGGGTGAAGTTATTTTGGGTTAGGGTTTGCAGTTCACTAAGGGTAGGGCAGCACATATGAGGGTAGTGTCATCTGCATATTGTACTGTTGAGGCAGTGGGAGAGGATGAAGAGATCTGATTTGTAAGTAGAGAGAACAGCAATGGGCCAAGGATGGATCCTTGAGGGACTCCTATGGTTACTGGTAACAGGGGCGACAATTGGTCCTGCCGTAGGACTGCTTGCTGACGGGCAGATAAGTAGCTGTTGAACCATGATATATAGGCGGGACTTGTATTTAGGGTGGATAGGGTATCAAGAAGCAGACTGTGGTTTACCATGTCAAAGACTTTTGATAGGTCTAAGAACATGGAAGAAATAAATAGACCCTTGGTTCTGTGGTGGTTAACTACGTTGGTGAATGGTAGTAGTGCTGTTGTGGTGCTATGGGAAGGTCTAAAGCTATGCTGGGATATAGAGAGTAGGTTGTTATTCTGGAGGTACTGTATTGAGTATGAACAACTCTTTCTAATATTTTGGATAAAGGTGATAGGATTGCTATTGGGCAATAGTTGGTGAGCTCTAAGGAGTTGCCTCCTTTGTGCAGTGGAATTATATATCATGTTTTCCATGAGGATGTTTTCCACTGTATGATGTGGTACAGGCTCGGACACTGGTATCAAATGCTTCTATTCTGCCTGAAGTCAACTCCTTGTGATTCCACAATGTGCGATCCTGGCTCTGCACAGATGTTCTTCATGACTTCAATCTGATCATAACCTTTGGAAGCTTGCATCCTTACTACTACTATTTGTAATGGATTGAGCGGTTTGCTGATCTTATCGTAGTTAGACTTCTGGGTTAAATGCTTCTTCAACAGATTGGCTTTCACTGACCTGTTGTTCTTGACAACATTGAACAAACAATTGACTACTGATGGGTAAAGTGGTTCTGGTTTGTCTCTGCAGAAGTCTCTGAGCAGGTGAACCATGATGTGTATCGAGAGGAATATTTGAGATTCAAGAGATTCGGGAAAACCACCACTCTTGCCTCTTTTAGACTTCTCTGGTAACTACTTTGAACTGCATGTTCTACAAAACCATTTGACTGTGGATTCTCTGGCACACTCGTGACATGAGCAAAGTCCCACTGTTGGCTTGTAAACTGTGTGCCATTGTCAGAAATAACTTTGTGCAGACTACCATGCACTGCAAAATGACGCTTCATCTTAGTATTGACAGTAGATGCTAGATTGGGAAGTAGGTCAATCTCGAGCCAATTGGAGTAAGAATTTAATAATGCCAAGTAATGTTGACCATTCCACTTGAGAATGTCAGTGGCTACTGTGGACCAAGGTAGTTCAGGAATCTGGTTTAGCTGAAGTGGTTCTTTCTGTTGATGTGGCCTTGTATTATTACACACAGAACAAGATGAAAGTACTCTCAATATCTTGACAGAAGGCCAAAATACTAGTCCTTACTCCCTTGTTTTAGTAGTGTGCTCTTGGGTGACCGTGATGTAAGGTAGTGATGTACTCTTGTTGCAGAGACTTTGTAACAGTAATTTTAGGACCTTTCACGGCAATACCATTGTCAGGCAAAATCTAATCTCTGTATGGAAAATAAGGTTGCACTTCTGGAGTCAAACTAGATTGCTTTCCTTTGACGGCCATCCTGCTTTGAGGAAGTAGTTGAGCTTCTGTAAAACTGGATCTGAGGCTGTTATCTCTGACCTTCTCAAGACGTGTGGAAGAAAAATTTCTCACCTCCATGACTTCAAATTCAAATCTCTCATTCTCATACTGTTCAGTGGTACTTCTTGATGATCTGGATAATGTATCAGCAAGGTAAAGAAGTTTGCCTTACTTGTAGACAAGTTTAAAATTATACATTGCAATCTGGCTGGAGCTGTATGCATAAGCACTCTCAAAATAGTGTGTAGAGGTTGGTGATCTGTTTTGATCTGGATAGGTCTACCAAACACATGGAACTTGGAACATGCAAACACAATTGCTAATGGCTCTTTCTCTATCTGAGCATATTGCATTTCAGCTTGGGTAAGAGTTCTGGTACATAAGCAGCAGGTTGACCCTCTTGTAGATTGACTTCACCAAGACCAGATTTTAAAGCATCACATGAGAGTAATTGGCTTACGGACATCATAGTGTCCGAGAGTACGTGGACTGGCACTTCTCTGTTTCAGGACATCATATGCTCTCTGGTGTTCTAACCAAGACCAAAGTACATCTTTACGTGTTAGCTCTTGGAGTGGTGCTGATTTTTAAGTCTGGAATGATGTTGCCTAGGTAGTTAACCATGCCAAGAAAACATTGCAGGGCTTGAACATTGTCTGGAGCTGGCATCTCGAGAATGACTGTTTGCTTAGAAGGGTCTGGTCACAGGCCTGAACTGGTGAATAAGTGGGTTTACTATGACTTATGCAAGTTGAATGGCAGATGTCTGAAATCACGGTTTGCAAGGGACAGGAAACTGAACCAAAAGTGGTCGATCATGGGTAGTTGCGTTTCGTAGTGCACGCTACCTTTCAGCCAGTGACGTCCTGAGACTGTGGAGGAAGGTCGTGCTTCAGTGAGGAGCAGAGAAGTAGTCCATTTCCTCACTGTAGTGCGATCTTGGAGCTGGTATATTAATGTGCAGGGGGGGCTACGCTCCCCTGTTAAGTAGTAGTAGAGGTAAGCTGAGTAAGTCAGGTGGAAGACTGGAATGTCGAATATACATTTTCGTGTTTCCTATTTTCGACATTCCAGTCTTCCGGTGTTGTCAAATTCAGCCTATACAAGCCTGGCCATAACAATTCCCTGGCTATTTCTTCCCACACTATATTTACTTCCCTGGACCCCTGTCTAGCAGGGTGACTGACATAATCCCCGGGGTGAATTTTCTTTCTCCCATCCAGTCATCAAGGTTCCTTTTGAAGAGGGCCAAAGAGGCGCTCTGCTTGACATGTATGGGCAGTCTATTCCAGAGAATGGGGAGTCTCTGGGTCAGGAACCTAGCCCTCCTGCATGTTTTGTTTATTGTGATGACAAGGTTTAGGTCCCTTGAGCGTGTGGCTCTGAGGGATTGGGATTTCTTTAAGTGTAGCATGTCCAACAACTCTGGGTTTAACATGGCCTTGTATGTTACAGAGATTGGCTCTGAGTAGACTATATGTGACAAGTATAGCTGGATTTTTTTAAGGCGGTCAGCATAGGGCATCTGTTTTAGGCCTGTGATTCTTTCAGTGAGGTATTTCTGCGGCCTTTCCAGTTGTTGCAGATGTCTTGAGAGGTACATACCAAACGGGGCATTGTATTCTATAATGGGTGTACCGAGGGATGAGTAGAGTAGGACAATGACCTCCTTTTTTCTGGATGAAAATCCATTTGTGATGAGGTGTGCCACATAAGATTTCCTGACTGTTGTAGTGATGTGGTTATCGAAGGTGAGACCACTATCCACCTGTGTCCCTAAGTCTCTTATCACACTTTGTGTTTGGTGTACTGCCACCTATGTGGTAATTCACGGGTGCATGTTTTTTCCCAAAGGGGATAACTATACATTTCTTGGCATTGAGTATGAGCCCATGGCTCTGGCACCAAACATCTGTTTCTGTAAGGCCCTTTTGTAGAGTATCCACGTCATTTGGGGATTCAGTAATGGCTCCCAGTTTGCAGTCATCTGCGAACTTTATTAGCCAGAGTCCCTTAGTGTTGGCCTGTACTTCAGAGAAGTAGATGTCAAACGAGAGCGGTCCCAGGACTGAACCCTGAGGTATTCCACTTGTCTGGAGCTGGATTTGGAGTCGGCTGCTTTTACAGTGTGGGTTCGGTCAGTGAGCCAGTTGGCAACCCATCGAGTGACGTAGGGATTAATGCCCAGCTTAGTAATGATTCCAGAGCGGGGGGATGGTGTCAAAGGCCTTGGTGAGGTCCAGATAGGCTGTGTGAACTGCCTTACCCTCGTCCATGGCTCTGGAGACTGATTTTGAAGAAGTCAAGTCTGGTTCAGAAGACAAGATTGGCCCTTCACGAACCCAAACTGGGTGGGGTCCAGTGCTTGAAGGTTGCCAATGTCTTTGTTTATAAGTTCCATGATAATACGTTCCATGGCCTTGCAGATTAGGCTCGTCAGACTGATGGGGCGGTAGTTCCCGGGATCCAAGGTGAATTCCCCCCCTTGTGGAGTGGGATAACGGTAGATGTGTGCCACTCAGTGGGCACGAAGCCTGAGGTGAGTCTGTGATTAAACATGACAGTTAGGTGAGGTGCCAGTTCATGTAGTACACAGCCTGGGATGTCATCTGGTCCAATGGATGCTGTATTCTTTGCTTTGGAGAGTGCATTTTTTTACCTCTGTGGCCATTATTACCAGAATTTGGCAATCTTCCGGTATTGAGATGGGCCGTTTAGGGGGTGAGAGGGGGATAAAGTTGGTACTGAATCGATCTGCCAGGATATTGGCAATATCCTTGGGATCAGTATATTTAATGCCATTCTGTTGTAGCACAAAGTAGATCTGAGCATTGCTATTTAGATTCTTGACAGTTATAGAATGCCTTGTGGTTGTCTTTGGAATCTTTGGCAGTTTTATTTTCGTAACTAACTTTGGAGGATTTTATGAGGGATCTCGGCTTCTTACTGAGGCTGGTAAGGGAGTTTTTTGTATCCTGGGATTTTCTTCATTTTTGCAACAGTTTCATCCGTTTGTTGTAAAGTTTGTTTATGGCAGGAAACCACCAGATTGGCTTCCTTTTTTTTTTTTGGAGGAGAGCATCTTGGTTCCGTTTGGGATGGCACGATTCATGCATTAGTGGATGTGCTCGTACAGTGCCTTAACATAGGATTCAGCAGTCGAACTTTCAGTTCCTGTCTGCATGGTTGTCA
Source organism: Protopterus annectens (assembly GCF_019279795.1). Classification (NCBI taxonomy): domain Eukaryota; kingdom Metazoa; phylum Chordata; order Ceratodontiformes; family Protopteridae; genus Protopterus; species Protopterus annectens. The sequence goes on along the minus strand of NC_056747.1, from coordinate 1,192,178,985 downwards.
TGAAGTTTGTCACTTCTGTCTTGAGTAGCATGAAGTTGGCTTTGGAGAAGTTTTTTATGGAAGTTTCCTTACTGGGAGGGTGGGGGTGGGATGTGGATGTTAAGGGTGATTAGCTTATGGTCAGACCTGACCAACGACTGGGTGACCATAGGTGTGGAGCTTCGATTTCCCATGTTGGTAATGACCAGGTCTAGGATATTGGAGCCCCTGGTGGGACTATGGATTAGTTGAACCAGAGCGTTGGAATTTATGAATTCCAAGAACCATTGGTCAAAGGTGTTGTTACACGAGTAGTTTTCCCAATTAATGGCAGGGTAGTTGAAATCACCCAGTATTGGGGTGTTTGATTTGTATCTTAATATTTTCCAGTACGTTTAGAAAGATGTAGTGAGAATCTTTGGGCATGGTGGGGATCTGTAGCAAGGTACAGTTTGGATTGCAGTCTTACCTAGCATTAGTTGCACCTGGAGAATTTCAGACTCATTGTGTTGGGCAACTAGCCTGGTGGTGTGAATATCCTTGGTAAATGTGGGCATAGGTTCATAGGTTGGTATTGGGCTATCAGCCCTAGGGCCAATACAAGCCTAGCTAGAACAATTCCCTTGCTATTTCTTCCCACACTATTTACTTCCCTCCTCCACCTTTAGTGTTTCGGTCCTGGTTTGGTGGCCGAAAAGTGTGGTAAGAGTTGTAGCCTGGTATTGCATGGGTGCTCCCTGGAGCCTTGAACCAGGTCTCAGTTACTGCACAGATATCGATGTTCTCCATTTTTAGGAGTGTCTCGAGAGAGTGCATTTTGAGGCTTCGTGGCTTCTCCGAGCAGAGTAACATGAAAGTGTTTCTGAGCTTTTTGTTTGAATCTCTTCACCACCCTGTGCAACAAGCTTCACACACTTTGTCAAATTAAGCCTTTCACCAGGACATAGTCTAGTAAATGTTTCTGCAAACATAACATTGCACTTTGAGCCATTATCAACTTTGAGCTCTACAGTTTTGCCATTTATCCGAACAGTACAAAATCATTGTTGGCCCATAAATCAACTGCATTAACTATCTCATTAAGCACTGACACACCATCAACAGAAAAAGAATGATACTCTGGTTCATGGCTTTCTAATTGATCAACTCATTTCTTAAAATGTTCCCTTTTAGTAAAAGAATGTGTGGCCTTTGATGTACAAAATCTTTTGAAATGATTCCATTTATTACTTCTGTGGCATTGTTGACCAAAAGTTAAGCATTTCTCTCTCTAAGACTTATGATTTACACCACAGTTACAACAGTTGAAATTAGGTTGGGGCCCGTGCTTCGAGTGTGCTCGACTCACTGTTGTGCTTCACTGAGGCTGTGCAAACTATGGAACCTGCTAGAAAGCCCTGGGGTTTACCTGTAAGTGTTGCAGGGGCTATAGTAACTGTTATGTCCCTGGGACAGTTTCTCTTAACCGTGTGCTGCCTACTATCAACGTGAGGCTTGGAAGTTATTGGAAACATGCCTTTCTCATTTGTAAGCATATTATGTACTTTTCTGTGAGTTCATATGTCTGGCAAATTTCAGTGGCCTTATTCAAAGTTAAACCACTGTCACAAAGCAATCTTTTTCGCAGTATTGTCTTTAATACCACACACAACTCTATCCTTTATAAACGCGTCTCTTAAATCACCAAATGTGTACGTTTTTAGCCTTATTTCTCAAGTCAGTTAGATGTGCTGCAAAAGTTTCACCTGGCTTTTGATCCCTTGTATAAAATGAGTGCCTGTCAATTATAATGTTTGTCTGGGAGTTGTACGTTTCTCTAAATTTACATTTTAAGCATTCTGGGTCCTCCCTTGACTCCGCAGGTACAACAGTATGACGGTTTTCCCTTTTCCAGCAAAGATAGCTGGTGCATACACAAACGAATGTTCCCTTTCAGTGGTTTCTGACCCAGTTAAATTAAGTAGAATAAAAGCTTTTGTATGGTAATTATTATCAGAAAATGCAGCCTGTATGGCAGTGTCGTACTCTTGCTCAAACACTCTCCAGTTCTGCAATATTATCAAACAGTAGTGGGCCAGGTTTTCGAAATCCTTAGCTGTGCCAACAAAGTATTCTCAAACACACTGAAAATATGGGCCTTGTGTCCGAACAAATAGTCTCTCTGCAGCTTGCAGTAACACACAAATGCACAGTAAACTCTTTGAAACTCTTTACTTTGCAAAATATGCTCTGAAATGGCTGTATTTGCGAAATAACTTTACTGTAACATTGCACAAATATGCAAACACTTCATACGCTTTTGATAACTCAAATAGCCTCAGTTAATGTGAAAAGTACTTGCTTTCCAAAAAATGCAGTAGTTTCTCTTCATTTTTTTCGTTTTATGCAATTTGGACTTCAAACATTTTCCCTAGTAATTCGAATATTTCTGTCATATCGAATAGTTTGACTTATTTTAATATCTTTCAGAGCATTCAGTATGCTTCGTTCATATTTTGCGAATAAGATATTGATTGAGCAGGTTTGACTTAAGAAATTTGTATCTGACCTGTTTTGCTAATTATACTTGCAGCAGGAACGGTCCACTCCTCTGTATTCCACCAACTGTAGCTAAATGCCTCTCGAAGTCAAAGTACAGAAACTGGAGTTCTTTCTGGTCATTGGATGTGCCGCTTCTGACACGGTCACTCGTCCCCTTGTATGTTGAAGACGAAGATTCGTTTTAAACAGTGATGTCCAAAATTTAGAGTGGAGGCTGTACAGTATAGCAACCTGTGATGTGCATATTTAATTCTGAGATCCCTTTTACTACGATTAAGGGGAATACATCCAATAGACTGCTAAGATTTAGTATCAGTTCACTAAACTGTGCTCTGTTGACTGTACTGCTCGCAGATGAGCTGTCCAGAATAAATAAAGGAAGTAAAGAGCTGTGCAATTTTTTTTTTTTTTTTTTTTGTCAAGTTCATAGAAAGTAAACACCGTGAGTCTTGCCTAAACACCCCCGCCACAAACACACACAAAATAACTTTGTTTTCCAGTGATTGGGGACTGAAAACTTTGACAGGAACTGAATATTGTTAATTGTGTTCACCAGATGGAATGAAAACAGAACTGCATAAAGTAAATTGAAACCAGGAGTAGGGTTGATGACGTGGTAAGTGGGTGGCATCAAGTGCAAGGTATCAGGACATATATTTCTTTCGGTCAGAATTTGTCTCTGGGATTGTCCCTTTTTAAAGTTTGTCCTGACTAATCATGAATTTGCTTTTAAATCTCATTTCTTCTATTGTTTTAAGTCGCTACTCCTTGTATTAAGTGTTTGTATGACACTGTCGATGATGCTTCAAGGGCTATGGTCACTGGTACTGCTTTGAGGAGGTTTGCATGGCTGTGCTCTCAGAGCCTCCCAGATGATAAGAATGAGATTTTAAATTCTCCTTTGGATGGGGATTTAGTTTTTGGCCCCTCTGCTGCAGAGGTGATCAAAAAAGTATGATGAAAGGGACAAAACGACATAGAGAATCTCAAGATTGTTCAGCCTTTCTTTTCTGAATTTTCCAATGGATTCTGTAACTCTTCATCCAATTTTGGTAAGGAACAAAACACTGTATCAACAAAATCCAGTTAGCAGATGTTTAAGAAGAAATGGCAAAGGGGTTCTAAGAAGAATTCTGGAACCTCCGAAAAATAAGGACAGTCCACCAAGTCAGACTGACTGTTTAAGCTTCCCTTTTGTCTTCCAGAAAGTTTGAATCTTCACTTTTCTCTTTGGCAGCACATAGTTTCAGACAAATGGATTCTGAGGATCATTAAGGTTACAGATGGCAATAGGAGGGACTCCTTCCTTTCTGGGGGGGGCAGCTAATTCCTCATCCTCCAGACCATTATTATTTCCACCTGCCCTTCATCGCATGCTATCCCAAGGAGTGATAGAACCAGTTCCCCCTTCCCAGATGGGAAAGGGATGTTATTCAAGGACACACATTAGTGCCACAATAAGAAAACATTTGGAGACAAGTTCTAGATATTTCTTTCCTAAGCATTTATGGTGGTGCCCAACTTCAAAGTGATGGTGGCTTCATAACCTGTTACCTCTTCTTCATTCAGGTTTGCAGGTAGTACCAGATTTAAAAGATGCTTATCAAATCCCTATGCATATAGATTTAGGCGTTTCTTAAAGTTGTGCCTGGATCACATTCAGTTCTTTGCCTTGCCTTTTGGACTACCCACTTAGCCAGGTATGTCCACAAAGTGTGTCGCTCCAGTTACAGGTCATTGCAAGCTACAAGATTATCCACATTTTTTCCATCTTTAGATGTCTTGCATATCTTTGCAGAGTATTTTTCAAAGTGTCAGGAGTCTCTGGGTCTTTGGTGTGAGATCTCTTACATAAGATGGGGATTACAAGACAACATTCAAAAGTCTTTCTTGATTCCTTCTCACGGGATTATGTTTCTGGGTTGTCAACTAAACAGCGTGGTTAAGAGCTTTTCTTCCACAGCAAAAAAATAGTGGATCTAGAGTTTTCGAGTCAGACTATGGTCTCTGAGGGAATACCTTAGGGGTTTAGGGTCTCATGACTTGATTCTCATGATACCCTTGGAAAGACTCCATGTGAGAAAGATACAGTAGTATCTGAAGTGTCTTTGATCCCAACAGCAACACCCTTTGTATTTTTAAATCCCAGAGCTGAAGTTTGACAGACGAGAAATAAATTGGTGGTAATAACAGATATCCCTAAATCCAGGTCTCCTCTTCTCCCTCTCTGATCCAAAGCAGTCAGTCACCACATACTTCTCAGACTTTGCTTGGGGAGCAGTATCGGGAGGGATAAAAGGGGCAAGGTGTGTGGAACACCAAGGACTGACACAAGCACATAAATAGATGCTTGCCGTGATGAAGGCACTAAAGTCACTGAATCGTCTTTGGCATCCAGGACCTCTTCAGGGTGTTAAGGGCAGTATCACAGTGTGGTAAATCAGCAAGCGAGGGAAAACGGGTCGTACCCCCTTTGCAGGTTAGCCATTTTAGCTTTGGATATAGCTTCACAACACAGTCTCACGCTACAGGCATCCTACATTCATTTCTTCAGAGCAGAATTGTGTGGTTGGCAAGCTGAGGAGGATGAGGGCAGCCCCTCATGAATATAAACTAGATCATGGGGGTCTTTTAAAGATTTATTCAGTCTGTGGGGAGTTCAAGTAGACCTGTCAGCTAACAATATTCTGTCCCAGGACTCCTATGCAAGAAGGCATGGAAGACAGATGCCTTTTGTTTTTCTGCGGTAGGATTATTCTTGTGTACTTTTTCCACCCTTTCTACGATACTTCTGAATATTCAGAAGAAATCCCCCCCCCCCCCCCCCCATCATTTGACTCCCTACTGACCCATGCAACTGTAGCTCCCCCTTCTTTCTTTCGGAAATGGCCAGGGAAAATTTACTGCAAGAAGAAAAATGTCTTTTGGCTTTTCCCACTTAGGGGTCGCCACAGCAGAACTCTGGCCCACTAGTGATTGGCAGTGAATTTTTACGGTGTTGAGTTGCCAGCCTAGCACCCAACTTTCAAAGAAGGCACACCCACACGCTCGCACCTACCTGCATGTCTTTAAATTCACTTGATCGCTGGGAGGATATGCTGACTCTGCACATAAGGCGCTCCAGCCAAGAATCGAACTGGAGATCCTCTTGTTGTGAGGTGACGACGCTAACCGCTGCACCTACTGCAAGAATACATCCCAACACCAGTCGACCTCTGTTGACAGCTTTAATGATGGACTCCTAATTACTTTTAGGGACCTCTTTAAAAAGGATGTGCAGCAGGTACTAATGCATGTGTAAAAACCTGGTACTAGAAAAAATGATATCAAATGGAAAAGGTTTTCTAGTTGGTGCCAACAATATACCCAGCTCCCTTTTAAAAGGTAGGTGTTCTGTGGTTTTACAATATTTGTGAGTTTCATTTGTCCACTATTTCAGCTCGTCTGTCCATGGATCCTCCTCTTTTAGTGCAGTCTCATGTCAAAATGTTTTTGAAAGGGGTTTTGCTTATGAACTCTCTCAAGGAAACTGGTAGCCCCTCCTTGGGATTATAAATTGTTAGACAAGCTTACACTTATTAATTTAATATATGTTTACCGGGATAGTATGATACTGCGTTGGTGGTGCTGCGGTAGCATTGTCGCCTCACAGTAAGACGTTGTCCTGTTCGATTCTCAGCTAAAGCGTCTTCTGTGTGGAGACATGCGTGAATGGGCTTACCTTCGTTGAAGGTTGTGCGTCAGGCCTGGCAAGTCGGTATGTAAAAATGTACTGCCAATCATTAGCGGACCGGAGTTTTGCTGTGGCGACCCCTAACCGGGAAATGCCGAAAGATAAAACAACATATTTACCGGGATAGTATGACTGGGTGAAAACTGGGTGAAAACCCATTTTCAGCAGAGGCCCAGGGAGAAAAGGTTCAAAGACCGTTAATAATATTTAAAAATACAAGACCTAGAAATGGATAAATTTTGAAATACAAAAATTTAGGAGCACAAAATCATTTAAGAATACTATTTTGAACTGATCACCATAAAAAGTACATTCAGTAGAGTGATTAAGATTATTGTAACGCAAGATGCTTTTTATTTGAAGTTAGTTTAGAAATACTAGCGATAATTTGAACTGTATAGGAAGTTAAGAAAAAGGAACATCAGATGGCAAAAGCTGACATGTAAGAAAGAGTGTAGTGAAGAAAAGAATGTAGAGAGTGAGTATAGAGTAAGAGTAGAAACGGGGGGGGGGAGGGGAGTAGAGGAGAACAGCCAAGAGGAGGGTGAGAAAAGGAGAGGGGTTAAAGGTGAGATGCAGGAAAAGTTGGCAAGGATGAAATAATAGAAGTGTGTGTGTGTGTGTGTGTGTGTGTGTGTGTGTGTGTGTGTGTGTGTGTGTGTGTGTGGTTAGGAGGAAAGTAAAAGTAGAAAGCAAATTACATGTGGTAGATGTGGTGTGGAACGAGAGTAAATTGAGAAGCTGATAGACTGGAGAAAAGGTTTAACCAGAACAGATGCATGAGCAAAGCCAGTTATTGAGGTAGAGCCTTGGTTAATTTTTGAATTGTTTGGCAGTAGTGATGGACTGAGGGGTAGAATTCCATATTTTGGAGATGTAGTTAGAGTAAAAAGTCTCCTCCTTGTTGAACTTGGAGACATGTAATAAAGATTTGTGTGAGGAGCAAAGTGGGCGAGTGTTCGTATGAGGCTGAAGCATGAGTTGAAAAGCAGGAGTTTTGTCAGGTTGACTTACTAGCTTGTGAGCTGTAACAAGTTGAGTGCAAGTTAAATAGTGCAGTAGCTCTAGCCAGCTTAGTTGATGTTAGGAGGAGCAGTGGTGAGACTTGGATGGGGAGGTGGAAGTGAATTTAGATATTCTGTCACAGGAGGTTACTAGGCTAACTGCCCCAGGGCCTTTATAAGCCTAGCCAAGTTAAACCTGTGTTCCCAAGGGTGTCTGGTTCAAGCAGACACGAAAATTGGCAGCTGTTGACCCTGTACAAGAGGGACACAGGTGGAACCTCTGAGGTGAATTTCTGGTTGCCCATCTGATCGTCCAAATTGTGCTTGAATAGAGCCAATGACTGGCTTTGTTTAAAATGAATAGGAAGCTTGTTCCAAAGATGGGGCAACCTCTGTGATAGAAATCTACCTACCGCAATTTCCATTGATGTCACATACCAGGTTAAGTCCTTTGAGTGGGTGACCAATGCGTCATTTGACTTGTAAAGTTGCAGCATTTCCATTAAAGCCGGGTCAGAGATTGCTCTATATGCAAGGCACAGGTCGCCTCTGAGCAGTCTGTACAACACCGAGTAAAGTGACAATTATTTCCATCTGTCTGCATAAGACTAATCTAGAAGACCCTGAATTTTCTTTGTAAGGAACCTTTGTGGCCTTTCCAGTTGCTGTAGATGTTTGGAAAGGAACATAGCAATGGGAACTTTGTACTTCATTATTGGCCTGATGAGGGAAGAGTACAGGAGGGTTATAACCTCCTCTCTTTGTTTTCTTTTTTATTTTCTGAAGGAGATTACTTATGAGATGAGCAATATAAAATGCTCTTCTTACCACTTTGAAGATATGGTGATCAAAGGTGAGGTTGCTGTCACCCTGTGTGCCCAGTTCTCTTGCCACTGACTGTGTGCTTAGAGCATTGCTGTTGATGTGGTAGTTTGCTGGAACATCACCTTTGCCGAAGGGGATGATAATGCATTGTTTTGTATTAAGTTTAAGGCCATGACTTTGGCACCAGTCATTAGTGTTGGCAGTCCATTTGTTTTAGCATGTACGAACAGTAAGGGTCCCAAAACAGATCCCTCTGGAACACCACTGGTTACGGGTCTGCTGGAGGAGGTGGAGTCCCCTATTTTGACTGCATGAGTTCGGTCATTGAGCCAGTTTTCAATCCACCTGACAGTATATAGGTTGCTACCCAGATGGGTGAGTTTGTCAATGATGCCTGACTTTGGGGGATTGTGTCAAAGGCCTTGGCTAAGTCTAAATAGGCCATATGCACAGATTTGCCCTCATCTAAGGCTTTGATGACGGTCTCAGTCCACCAAGTTTAACTGGCATGATCTCACCTTGACAAAGCCAAACTGGGTGGGGTCGAGCATTTGGAGTTTTCCTATGTCTTTGTTAATAAGGTTCATGGCCTTGCAAACAAGGCTGGTGAGGCTAATGGGTCTGCAGTTTCTGGGGTCTGAGGATATATCCCCTTTGTGCAAAGGGATGACTGTAACTATTTTCCATTCTGCTGTGACATGGCCAGTGCTTAGGCTGTGATTGAAAAACGTGTGCAATGGTGATGCCATTTCCTGTTTTAACCCATGTAGAACACAGCTCTGGATGTTGTTTGGTCCCATAGTGTCTGTGTTTTTTTTGGCCTTGAACAGGACATTTAAGACCTGCTCTTTAGAGATGCTAGGCATGGACAGGTGTTGAGGATGCTTTGGCCTATATGTGGCGGAGACAGGGTGTGAAGTTTTCACTGAACCTATATAAAATATGTGTGCGTGCGTGTATATGTGTGCATGTATATATATATATATGTATGTCAATCAAGCACGAAACTCTGGACTCCTCGTATCCACAGTTCTGCTAGATCTTTCAAAAGCCTTTGACACCACCTCCCACACGCACCTTCTTCATCATCTGGCTAATCTCAATCTCTCCCCAAATACTCTATCCTGGTTATCCAGTTACCTATCTGATCTCAAGCAGTCAAATGGAAGAACTCCTCCTCTTCCCTTTTGCCTACACCTACTGGCGTTCCTCAGGGATCCATCCTTGGACCCATGCTTTTCAACATCTTTATAAATAACCTTCACACCTTCATCCCTGACACCACAGTCCTCCAATACGCTGATGACTATACCTTGGTCTGCTCTGCCCCAAACTTTCCTGAACTACTGACCAAAACCCAATTAGCCTTTACCACTACAGAGAACTGGATGCACCAAAATCCACCTTTCTCTCAACTCCAATAAATCCAAAATACTAATTTTTCTCCCTTCCCAAGGTTTCCTGTTTGGACAAAAACATTTACAATGTTCTAAGCCAAACTAACACTGCCATTGAAGTGGCCCCCTCTGCAAAACTCCTTGGCATCACCATTGACGAACACCTCAAATTTGATCTTCACATACAACAAAATATTAGGAAAACCCACCAAAAGCTAGGTATGCTATATAGGAACAAGCACTTTCTTTCAAACTCCACTAGGCATACCCTGGCAACCACCTACCTTCCCTTCTATATGGAGCCCCTCTTCTAACCAATTTGTCTGTTACCAACACCTCTAAGCTCGAAGCTTGCTATAATAAGATCTCTAAATTTGCCTCCAAATCCAAAACATCAACTCACCACTGCCTCAGCCTTCACTCTGAACTGGTTAGAGCTCCCTAACCATCTCTACTATCTACAACTAACCACTGCTCACAAACTAGTATTCTCCCCCGATAAATGCCCATCCTTAAAGGACATCCTTCCTCCATACATCCCTAACAGATCACTGAGCTCTGAACACCAAAACCTAATCTCCATTCTTAAACCCAAACGACCTGCTGGCCAGCTTTTACTCTCCTTTTCTCTAGGTAAAAAATGGAACTCTCTGCCTCCTTCACTTAGGACTATACCCAACACTGAATCCTTCAAAACTCAACTTTTTCTTCACCTGTCTTCCAAATGGAAATGCTCCTGCTTTCACCCCACTTAAATTCTAGGGACTCCCAACTAAGCTCCCCTTACCCCCACTCCACTATACTCTCATACTTGTTCTTATTTCTTAAAAGATCCAGAACTAGCAGACTTTAATTGACTACGAGCATATAAATATTGTTTCAAAAAAAAAAAATCTGTTGTCAAGTTGTTAAACTGTCTCATAATGTACTTTACGCTCTGCATCTCTCGAATGTATGTACCCTACTCTTATTTCACTTTGTAACCTTTATTTGTTGTTTGCAACCTATATTGTATGGTATTTCATTTGCAACCTTTATTTGCATTTTTGTAACCTATATTGTATTATACTGTTCATGGAGCTTTTCTCCCCAGGCCTCCACTGAAAATGGGCACTTCTTGGCCCAGTGGACCTCTCCAGTAACCAAACTGAAAATAAATAAAAATAAATAAGTGTGTGTGTGTAGGTCTGGGCTATTCCAAAACTTTTAATTTTCTTCTGGTGAAGCCATTCCTTTGTTGATTTGGCTGTATGCTTGGGATCATTGACATGTTGAAAGGTGTCACAGGATACCTTCTCCTTGAAAAGAACCAGACACCAAAAAAGGGGGGAAGGTTTTGTATCTGATGAAGTTCCGTTTGTATTGAGTGTGAATAAAGGGAACAAAAGCGCTTATAACCTTACTCTGCCTGGTGTCTGGTTCTTTTCAAGGAGAAGGTATCCTGTGACATTTTTTTGTTGGATTATTTGCTTCATGTGTTTTACTATTGTGATACATGTTGAAAGGTGAAATTCTTCAACTTTCTAGCAGATGCTTGAAGGTTTTTGGCTAAAAGTAACTGGTATTTGGAACTGTTC
>NC_056747.1:1192087929-1192155429 GCF_019279795.1 Protopterus annectens | reverse complement strand
TTTAGGGGCCTGACTGGCGAAACACTGATGTGTGTTACAGAGGATATATTATGTGAAGCGTGCTTGTATGCTTGCGAGGTCTCTGATGTTTATGTAAGCTTCTGGTAAGGACCTCCACATATGTATGTTTGTGTTGTTGGTTTGGTAGGTGCAGGAGGTAAGGTGCATATGCTGACAACCAGCTTAGTATCCAGTAGACTTGACTGGTGAGCACAAGAGCCTGGATTCTAGGTTCTAGATATAGATGCATGTCTCACATAATAAATTTGTGTGGAGTAGAAGTGGGTTGTCACTGTACTGGAGGCAGTTGCTACATTGCCTCAGGATACCCGTGTTGACCCGGCTGGCTGGAGAAAGTGTGAGAAATTGTCCATCCATAATGCTAGCTAATTTGATGTGGTCAAAAAACAGGGAGAGGACAGGAACAGGTAAAGTAGATAAAAACAAATATGAAGGGCTAGTGGGTAGAGATCTGTATTGGTGCCTCAGGAGCCTCACTAAATGTGTCACTTGTTAGTGAGGGACAATAATGAGAACTCACTGATAGAGCACCTTCAGAGTAGTAAGGAAACATTTGCAGGCAGAAGCGTTTGCGTCTGTAAGCTCCAGTGATGCTCACCGTTGCGAGATGCACAAACTGATCTGAACAGATTAACCAATAAAGCTCAAAACTGAGCCCTGTTCCAGCAACCTTAAATCAAATGAGTTTGAACTGCAGACTCCTGCCACTAGGGTGCCGGGGAGCCCTCTCCCAACAAAAATGGCTTGGTTTAGTGCTCAGGTTATACAAACAGAGCTAGATTCAGCAGGTCTAAAGCTAGTCTTTGCTACAGCAAACAAAGTGCACCAGTTTAAAAAAAACAAAACAAAAACAGTTCAGATAAGCAGGTACAATAAGGCTTCAATCAGCAATTCCCATCTCAGCAGGACAGACGTTTCCCCTCCTGCCACAAGAACGTAGACCTCAAAACTTCCTAATGTAAAACAACTGGCCTGAAGTCCAAGTGCTTAAACCAAAAGGCTTAGAGTAACAATTATAATGAAATCAGGCTAACAAGCAGTAATAAATGCAGCAGTATAAATGCACTTGAACACTAGGAACAAGCAGCAAAGCAAAATAAAGTAATAATGGAATTAAACCCACAAATACAATAAAAGCAGCTGAATGAAGTACATTTTTGGTACTTTTCCAACAGCCCTTGGCAAACGTAAATGTTGCCGCAAAATGTATACGGAAAAGTGCCGCAAATGTTATCCTAACCACATGCTCACATTTTCAACAGACGTTCCTATTCTTACAAGGCCTTTTTTCCCCAATTTGTGCCTCAGTCAGCGTTACCGTTACAAATCCTAACGGACAAATCAGGACATGTTTGGAAAGAAATAATTACTTTTTATTTTTCTTTTCATGATACGTGTGTGATTTATGCCCATCACATGTCTCTGTTTTTCAAAGTCCTTTGTCTCCATTGTCAGTGTGTGCTGTTCGTTGACAGATATGCCTCACAGCATTCCAGTGTGGGGTGTCCGATTTGGGTAGTTATAATATTGTGACAGTACAGAATGGATGAATGTGTAGCGCTGACAGCTGCGTTTACTGAATTGATTTTCCCACGTCTTGTGACTTCATACTCATACCGCTCAACTTCTTACTGCAAGAAGTGTGGACAAAGTGTAAAATAATGTATGGGTGGGGTGCAAAGAAATAGGGACATATTTTTAATATTTGTGTTGTATGTTAGCAAAGTCAAATGTGTAGCATAATTTTAGTAAGTTCAGTTGTCAGTGATTTGCCAGAAAATCACACAGTCTTTATAAGGATCACACGAAAAATGTGAGGTGTCCATGCCATACAAGCCAACCCTGAGACATACTGACTGAGGGGGTTGCTTGTTTGTCAGAAACACATATCTGTTGATATTATCTATTGATGTCTGCTAACAAATTTACTGCGAAAGGTTTGGAGAAACATTACCACATTTATGTTTGCTTATGACTGCTGCCCCGTTAATGGAAAAGTACCATTTTTCCTATAGTTTAAGTGGAAGGGAGGAAATGGAAGATAATTCAAGGTTTAGAAAGTAAGGGGGTGGGCCTTCCTAAATGATCTCTCTGTACTCTGAATGAGCTGATGAGATGGGACTGAGAGGAGTGTCCAAAATTGGATTTATACTAGGGACGGGCAACTTAAAAGTCACCAAGTTTAAGAACACAACAGTTGGCTGGGAGGGGAAAAGTAAAATGCAGCCAGAGATCAGCAATATTTAAGCAAGAGTATAGTAAGCAGGCCAAACACTTCAGCTAAATAGCGATTTCTGAATTATAACAAGATTCATGTTGTGCTATATCAGTTTTAGTTGGTGAAGGTAGGAGAGGAGTATAGTAGGGTGGAGAGATGTGTTCTGGTTATCGCCTGTTTAGAGTACTTAGAAAGGGTCTACTTCATAACATTGAAATTTCATAATGTTGAATTTCATAACATTGAGACCAAAACATTGAAAACTCAGAACATTGAAAGTGTGCTTCATAACATTGAAAACTGCATTGCATATGTAAATAACTTCCTCTCCACCTATAACAACACCTAACTAACAAACACACTTTCTGCTAAGTTTCTGCAGGGGAGCAAGACCCCCCCCCCCCACCCTCATAAATTAACTATACCAACTCCAAGATCGCACTACAGTGGAAAAAAGTTAAGGTTAGGAAATTAACGATCTTGGAGTTGGTATAGTTAATTTATTGGGGGGGGGGGCACGGCCGGCCTTTGGCATAGGCTAAATAGGCAATCACCTAGGGTGCTGTACAGGCCGGCCGTGTCAAGGGTGCAATTTGCAGGTATTTTTCATTTTAATTTACTTTTTTCATTATGCGGGCAGTGGAACAATAGGGGGAAGGGCGAGACCCTCCCACGTTTTGTGCTTGTAGGTTGGCTAGGAGGCTTCAACAATGAAAGGAGTCTTCTTTAAGGAGGAACATGCGTGTGTCTCGTACATGCACGCCAGTGTAGATGTAAAGACGTTCTGCAGTTGTGAGGAAGTTAAGCTAGTAGTTCAGTTAAGAGCAGGGTTAATTATTCATTTTAAAAAGAAGTGTATGTGTGTGTGTCATTTTAAACCAGTCTTCTGTATGTGAGGGAAAGTATATGTGTATGCATGGAATTTAAATTGTCGTTCTTTTTGTATGAGAGATAAAAGCGTGTGTTACTGTTTGAGAGAGCAGGTGTGTGTATGAGAGAAAAGGTGCATGTCTGTGTGTTGCATGAGAGTAGGAGTGTGTGGAATTTAAACTAGTCTTTAGTTGTTGTTTGAAAGAGACGATATGTGTGTGTTACTTCGTGAGAAAGTAAGTATGTGTGTGTGACTGTGTTGCTATGTGAGAGTAGCTGTGTGTATGCTTTTAGAACTCAAGTTTGTTTTACTCCTCTAGTCTTCATGCTGGTTTATTTAAAGTTGTAATTTTTTTTTTCATCTGTGCATCATTTTGTAGAGAGGTTATAGTTTACCTCTTCTGCCCCTTTTTTGTACTTTTAGGAGCATGAAAACAAGGAATTGCAAAGTCCATGCTTCTAAATATGTTACTAAGATATACTCTTCAAAGAAGAGATTAAAACCACTATAGGACTTTCGTCCCAGATCCTGTTATAACCATGCACCCTTGGTAGTTAGATGGTCTTCCACAATGTCTACTTGGCTGTAAAACTGACCAAGACGCACACATTGCTTATACCATGCAGTCATAGATCAGACTATGGCTACTTTGTGGCTGAACTCATGACTTCTCTTAAAGGAGTACCGCACCCACAGACTCAAAAAACATGTTTAAAACGTCATGGCATGATGTTTCCTACACTTTAACAGCACTCTGGGATTATTTACAGGATTTTAAATATTTTTATATGTAATTACAGACTCTGACCACCTGGAGTACAGCATATTGATGTGGTTTGGATAAATCAGGTTGCCACTCAGTATCCCACAAGTCAGTGTTTTGCTCACAAATGTTACATCATGCAGGCTTCCATTTGCCTAAAGCTCTTGTAATTTCATAGATGTTGCATGCATACAAAGTTCTGAGTAAAATAGAACAGTTAAAGTAACATTCCTTGCTGTTGAATGACTACTTAAAACTGAAACGGTGCAAATGTCACAGAACACACACAAAGTGCTGTTTACTGCTGCCTTTTTTCTATTTTAGTTTAAATGGCACTAATTTGTGAGACAATGAATTCCAGTTCTTTTACTTCAACCCTCCCCCGCAACACCTAGCTTCCCTAGCTGTCAAAGTCCTGAGGGTAATTTGACTTGGTAATTTCATTGACTGGCAGATCTCAGCAGGGTGCTTGACTCATGTAATTCAATCTTTGCTCTAGCATTTCTTTTGTTACAGGGGACATTTTATATTGCTGCACTGTAGCCATGGCCTTACTTGACTGCATTAGCATCCAGTTTATGTAGCAACTTCTGTAACATCTTGCACCAGGGAGCTAAATAAAACTTTTAAAATATTAAACCAGTTTAGATCTTTATTAGTGTAAGTGTCTAAGGTATCACTTCATGCTTCCACCTTGCTAAAAATGATTTACATGTGCAATGTGTGTTGTTCAGTGTTTGCCTACATATTTTTTTACTGCACTGGTTGGTTCGCAAAAAAACTTTTGCAGTGTCCCTGGATTTGTCTTTGTACATACAAACCACATTGCTATATTTTCCCCTTCTTTTTTTGTGTGTCCAGAAGTCACTTCTCACAAAATAATATTTTTTTTTTAATAAAGGACATCAAGGTTAATTTACCTTGAATCAGATAATGGATGACACTGGAAAGAATCACTGTAGAAATATTTGTGCTTGGACTAAATCCCTTACTAAATATTTGCCAGACTACAGTTGAATTGGTGCTATGGCTTTAATTATCCACCATTACATACCAGTTTTGCAGTGTAGTGACCACCTGCCTTGCCCATATACCTTTAGCCATGAATATGCAGCTACTCCTGTTCATGTATGTGAATTCATCTTCAGACTTGCGGTGTTGAAGCTACACTGAATTCTAGGTGCTTGTTCAGGTTTCTCATGGGGCTTGCTTAAAGCTACTCTCAGGTTAAGCCACTATGAATATGTTGCACTGCCACCTCTGATATGAGGGTAATTTTTTAATAATTTTTTTCCCGCACTGCACACTAGCGGTATCTGGTGCAAATACAAGAGAAGTATGCAAGCGATAGACCACCAAAGTATCATTTGCCATGCAGAATGTACAAGTAATACATACCAAATTTCTGTGTTTCAAAACATCGCTGTTACTACACTACTACTGAATAAAAGGCACATATTGAAATGTAACAACCTGTTATCAGATGTAATTAAGATTTTTTTTCCTGTCGTAAATATTTTCCATGATTCTCTGGCTTTTTGGTTTCATTCACTTAACTGTAGGTTTGCTCTTTCTTAGCTAGTTGCAGTAAATATTTTGTTATCCTTTTGTTTACCTGTTAGTTTGAATGGGCACACTATGAACGTTTCCAGCTGTAGTCCCTTAACTGTTGCCTTGCATATCTTGCATAAGGCAGATCTGATTTCTCCATTGCAATGTTCAGTTCCTATATCAGGCAGTATCAAAATGTTTGACTTAAAGTTTCTTACCTTAGTATTTTCGGGACAGCAATCAAATATCTTCACACCCTGTAAAATACAGCAGCTACCACTCATTTCTCATGTTCATCCATTCTTGAGCTAGCATTATCCACATCATAGTGCCACTTGACATCCCTACTTGCCTGTTATTGTCCAATATCTGTCCATACAGGAGAAGATTAATGCATACACCTAACTATATAGCAGCAGTCAGAAGTCAGTACTTACATGATGTATTCACAAGCTGGCTTTTGGTTACAATGTGCATATGGAGCAAATACTGCATATTGCACTATCGTGATTAGCCTCTGTACCACTTCACGGTAGCCAGCGTCACAGAGGTCCACTTGCACCACAACATTACTTGCAGCTGCAGCCAGATCCACTCATCTCACCACTTTCATAACACTCCTGCAGCTATGCATACTATCCCAAACATGCCTCCTCTTGCCATTTATGCTTTATGTTAATCTCACTTCTGTACACCAGTCCCTACAACTGCAGCTGCCAAACAAGCGCCACTACACTGCACCACTTCACGGTAGCCTGCCTCAGACGTCCACTCACACCACAACATTACACACATGGTCCACCACAGTTAATGTGATATTACTTCTCACCAACAGTTTAGCATAGTTTCTCCAACTAATGACCTCAGTACAACACAACCACCAGGTCTATGCCAATACAAGTATTCACAAGTCCTCAGACAAGTAGTGCATATAGGGACTTTGTGACATAGGTTTCACTAACTGCTAGTCTGCTCTTTCAGCACGTATTGTCCATATTAACTGCAACCCATTGTTCCACTGATGTCCAAGCTAATGTTTTTCAGTTGTGACAGTCACTTGCTAAGGCCCTAGCGTAAGGAAAGGTCAAACATGAAATTCCTACTCTAAGCCATGGTCAAAACAAGCATGTCCATGTCGCTGCTTTTAACAAAACACCAGGGACACACACACAAAAAAAAACACCAGGGACACACACACACACAAAAAACACCAACACCAGGGACACACACACACAAAAAAAACACCAGGGACACACACACACACACACACAGCAGACACACACACACAGCAGACACACACACACAGCAGGGACACACACACCACAATATCACAATGCATCCGTAATACATAAGCAGTTTTGAATCAACTTGACAGTAAATGACTACATAGATATATGTCCGCTACCAAGCATCCAGACAAAGGATGGCAACATTGCATGAGGCCAAAAACGTTTAATTATGTTACACTTGTTTACTGGGATAGTTGCACTGGATTCATGTCCTTTTGTCAGCAGAGGGCCAGGGAGAAAATCTCCAACAGAAGAAATTACATAGATTACTTAAGTTGTATTACATTACATGGATTACACAAGTTATAGAACATTAGAAAATATAAGACAATGCGTTTAGCACACTGTTTTATTAATGTTCCCAAATAGGGAGTCGCAGTTCTCATGGTCCACCACAAGACAAGGTGTTTTGTACAATGGTTTAGTAATGTTCCCAAACCAGGACTCACAGTTCATGGTCGGACAATTACAGTTGAGACGCATCTGATTGGAAGCAGAGCTTAAGTAATTGCATTATATAATTTTGTCACACACACACACACACACACACACACACACACACACCATGGACTTGGACACACACACACACACACACACACACACAATGGACACGCACACAAAATGGACACACACGGACACACACACAAAATGGACGGACACCACGGACACCAGGGACACATGCGCACACACACACCAGGGACACACCAGGGACACACACGCACGCACGCACCAGGGACACACACGGAGACACACACACCCCCGGGAGACACACACACACACACACACCCCCCTGGGAGAGACACACACACACACACACCCCTGGGAGAGACACACACACACACACACACACACCGACAGACACACGCACA
Source organism: Protopterus annectens (assembly GCF_019279795.1). Classification (NCBI taxonomy): domain Eukaryota; kingdom Metazoa; phylum Chordata; order Ceratodontiformes; family Protopteridae; genus Protopterus; species Protopterus annectens. The sequence goes on along the minus strand of NC_056747.1, from coordinate 1,192,147,847 downwards.
CTGATACATAAGCAGTTTTGAATCAAATTGACAGTAAATGACTACATCGATATATGTCCGCTACCAAGCATCCAGACAAAGGATGGCAACATTGCATGAGGCCAAAAACGTTTAATTATGTTACACTTGTTTACTGGGATAGTTGCACTGGATTCATGTCCTTTTGTCAGCAGAGGGCCAGGGAGAAAATCTCCAACAGAAGAAATTACATAGATTACTTAAGTTGTATTACATTACATGGATTACACAAGTTACAGAACATTAGAAAATATAAGACAATGCGTTTAGCACACTGTTTTATTAATGTTCCAAAATAGGGAGTCGCAGTTCTCATGGTCCAACACAAGACAAGGTGTTTTGTACAATGGTTTAGTAATATTCCCAAACCGGAACTCACAGTTCATGGTCAGACGATTACAATTGAGACACGTCTGGAAGCAGAGCTTAAGTAATTGCATTATATAATTTTGACACACACACACACCAGGGACACACACATGGACACACACACACACACCAGGGACACACACATGGACACACACACACACACACACACACACACACACACACACACACACACACACACCAGGGACACACACACACACACACACACACACACACACACACACCAGGGACACACACACATCAAGGACACACACACACACACCAGGGACACACACACATGGACACACACACCAGGGACACACACACACACACAGGGACACACACACACACACACACACACACACACCAGGGACACACACACACACACACCAGGGACACACACACACACACACACACACACCAGGGACACACACACACACACACACCAGGGACACCCACACACACACACACACACACACACACCAGGGACACACACACACACAGACGCACACACACAGGCGCACACACACACACACCAGGGACACGCACACAGACGCGCACACACACACACACCAGGGACACACACACAGACGCACACCAGGGACACGCACACAGGCGCACACACACACCAGGGACACGCACACAGACGCACACACACACACCAGGGACACGCACACAGACGCACACACACGCACACAGACGCACACACAAGGGACACGCACACACACACACACACACACACACACACAAGGGACACAGACGCACAGACGCACACCTGGGACACACACACACACCAGAGACACAGACGCACACCCGGGACACACACACACACACACCGGGATACACACACACACACACACACACACACACACACACACACACACACACACACACACACACACCAGGGACACACACACACACCAGGGACACACACACACACACACCAGGGACACACACACACACACACACAGGACACACACACACACACACACACCAGGGACACACACACACACACACACACACACACACACACACACACACACACACACACACACACAAGGGACACACACACACACACAAGGGACACACACACACACACACACACACACACACACACAAGGGACACACAGACGCACACCCAGGACACACACACACACCAGAGACACAGACGCACACACACACACCACAGACACACACACACACACACACACACACATCATCCTTGTCTCGCGACTGGGAAACCTGTGGTTTTGCAGCCTACTTACCTTTTAGAGGTCTACTGTAATTAGCCACCACCAATCGTGGCATCAAAAGTTAAGCCGGTAATGCTGTCAGGTGACTGTGCCTCACTCTTACATCTAGAGTCCAACTCGTAGAATACACATTCTCCTGCAGGCCAATTTGGGTGGGTGTGCCACATGGACCTTGCCTGGTACCTAATCATGTTGCTGCTATTTCTCGTTAAGTAATACGCCTAAAGTAGGTTATTTTTATGACAATGTTTGTAGAGGATAATCTCTGAATCTAGTTCATCATCTGTCCTCAATGGATTGGATGACAATGTTACTTCTGTTTCAAACTCACCAGTCATATGTCAGCCTTGCCTGCAAGGCAGATGCAACATGGTCTTGGTGCTGTATTGTCCTTCCGCCAAGGTATTTCTCAGTGCTATAACCTGGCACATGGACTTTGTTGTCCCACTCAGTACACTAGTTGGGCACCAGAAATCATATTCATGTCTGACCACCTCATTGGGCTGTTTTGCTTGCAATCTGTATAACTGAATGGCAAATGCTAATTTCTACTTTGTTCCTGTCAAACAGGCAATGATGGATAAATCGGTCTTCACTGCAAAAAAGTGACTTTGCCACAGTTCCAGATTTGACTGACCCCAAGGACTCCAGCCATTTCTGGTTGATTTTCCTTATTTGCAAGCCAGTGTAGAAACGCATGGACCTCACTGGGTTCAGCATACAGACTATTGTATAGCATTAGCATACACTATGGGATCACAAACTTACCCACGCATGTAAGGCTGCAGTAGTGTGTGAGGTCACTCTAACAAATGCATATAACACCGTTAAGTGCAAGCATGGAAAACCCACTTTCTATGGAAGACCACTGAGCAGTGTTCCAAAGGGATCGGGTGTGTGACCAGTTCTGGAATAGGTAGTACCAGGAATAGGCAAGAAGCAGTGTCTGCATCTGACAGGCTGTGCAGAAGAGAAGCATAGTGAATCAAGCTCATCTGTCCTATAAGAATTGAAAGCTGTCACTGCCACTGTTTCATACTGACCCGTTCTACGTAAGCTCTGACATTCCTCTAAGTGAGAAGGCTCATGGTCTGCATGTTGTGCTGAGCTTACCTTGCTAGGTGAATTACTATGACCTGCCCAATGGACTTAACTAGTATCCAATTTCTACAACACATATGCGACTCCTGTCTCAGCACCACAAAGGACTGGTTTTCATGCGACACATAACATTGCCGGTATAATGGTCATTTAACCTTGGGGTGATCTACCCATGTCTCCTGGACAAACACCTCAGGTTGATTGCGAAAACCAAGAACAACGATGCTTGTTAGGCCATGATGGACATCACATCAGATCATAGTACGTCACTACACTACACTGCTGATGAACCTTGCTGTCACTGTTTAATGTCAACTTTGAGTCACACACACTTACATATAATGCACTCTGATACCCAAATGCATTCATATACCAGATTAAGAAGAAATCAGTAAAATTGTTGCACGGTATGAAGAATTTTGATTCCAAAGGTACTTACCCAGCACGTTTGTTATATTTAATATATTAACCGGGGTTCTCTTTATTTTTTCCAAACCTGGAAATGTGTTTTTCATTTACCAGTGCCTTCTCAGGACGTTCGCACCGAGCTATATTCTTTGGAATTGCAGGTACGGACATGGGCTGAATTTCCAATAAGCCTCTCTTGGCTTTTATGACGTCCATCATCAGGTCATAGTTGTAGTCAAACTTTCGTTTCTGAAATATTGGCTTTGCTACCCACTCCTGCTTTGCCTTCGGATACACCACGTTGTATCTAAGCTCTTCCTTTGCTGCAGAGTTTCGAGTTGGGAATCGGGCCACTGCTTGTTCACGATTCAGATTTTCATTGTGATCAAGGATGGCCAAAATTATTCGTGCCTTCATCCCTGCAAAACTGAAATGCTCAAACTTTGGGCAGTATTTGCACAGTAATGCATGGAACACCTCTAGGTTGCCGGTGTGGCAGAACTTGGTCACCTGCTTTAAATCTTTAATAAAAACTCTGTTGGCAGCTATCCTCTTCAGTGCACTGTAGCACGCATCATCTTCATCCATCCACTTCTTCTCATCTTTGTCCACCGGCATTTCATGACCGCAACATGAAACCTTTGTTGTACCACTCCAGCTGTGTCTGTCTGTTACATGGTAAAGCAATGACAACCACTTCTCCTGTAGTACAACTTCATCACCTTCGCACATTTCAGCACACCACCACAGGTGATTGGAAACACTGTGGCACCACTGTAGCAACTCTCTGTTTACTCTCCTTTTGCCAGCTTCTGCAATTTTCTTTGTCAAGCTTTTGGCCATATGCCACACATCAAACTGGTGATCCACCGCTGGGAATTCCTTGCGCATCACAAATCGAATGCCCGGATGTCGGTCGGTTGCCACAAGACTTACCTTAACATTTCTTGACAGCAAGTTTGACAGGCACTTCTTGAAAGCTTTCTTCTCAAGTGCCACTGAAGATACCCCTGTGCAAACTTGCTCAAGGCAAAAATCAATGATACATCCAGAATCCAGGTCCATCATGCTATAGCAGCAGTATTTGGCTGAATATCCTGGACTATCACCACCCATCACCACCTAACCGGATTTCCTTCCCCTGACTATCTGCCAGCATACGATTCTGATGTTGTATCCAGGTATGCTGCATTACTGGGAACAAATATTGCCTTTGAATGGTGTAGAAGGTTGTCTCACTGATAAACTCCAGCCCAAAATATGCACAGAAACGCGCAATATGTGCATATGTACTACCACTGAATAGAAGAGAAGATGCCAGTAGTAAGTTCCCAGCGGGCATTCTGCCTATAACTGGTTGACTTTCCCACTGAAGAAATGCATATCCACTAATGCAGCATACCTTCACAGATACATAAGACCCTAACTTGGTTTTCTTTTCCACTTCGGAAGCAGGACTTCGGCATTCTGGGCAGGTCAATTTTAAGAGCAGTGAATCAAGGCAAGACTCGAAAACATTGAACTTTGGTTCACTTATCTTCTCATCTTCATCCTCTTCCACCACTGTGTCGTCCATTTCACTGGTCGTCAGACTGTCAGAAAGGTAGCTCCAGTTGGGATCCTTTTCCGTCTCATTTGTCTGAGAAACCGAAGACTCACTCTGCATGCTTGTGTTATGCATATCTGGAGTGAGCTTGATTGGAGTGCTGCAAGCCTGCACGTGAAGAGACATGTAGGCACTGCAACTAGATGTGGCTACTTCACTGCAGGTATCAGCCTCCTGCTGACGACCTGGGTTGACGCTCACTCTACGCCCAATGTCATCATTTGAAACCTGATCTTCTGGTGTTCCCGACTGAGTCATTTCAGTCTGAACAAGTGTGGATTTCCTGCAGTATGTGTGGTCCATCAGCAATGACACTGCATCCTCAGGGAACTGTACAGCTGCATCCTTCATCTTCCATGGTTTAGAATTCTGTTCCACTAACTTTGCTTGTACTCCCACACTGATGCCTTTCTTTTGCCGGAAGTTGGTTTGGCATGCTACTGTATTCCTTTCCACTGCAGTCATTTCTATGGCTTCGACTACTTCTTCATATACTTGTACCTGCAACTCAAACTACCTATGAAATTTATACTGCATAGCAGGCTGTCATAATAAAAGATCCTGTTTCGGACAGCAGATTGAACTCTATTTGGTTCAATGGATGATGCTCCATTCACATTTCCATGTTTTAACAGTCTTTCACTGTCAGTATCTGAGCATTATGTCCATTAGCATTGCATTTTTTACCATTTCTACACGTTACTCAGCAGCTAACAGGACATGTGCCAATTCCACCTTTTTTCTGCCAATGGAAGGGAATATGAAATGGCCACATCACTGTACCAGCACTGAACATGTGCTGTAATTCAGAATGCCTGCACTGACTATCTATCCACAAAACCGTTCAAACACTTAACACTACATCAAGTCAATACTTACTACTACAGAAAGGTTAATCTCTGCCTTGTTGAACAGTACAGAAAATGCACATTCCTCACTAGTCTATCAATGCACACTGTTTACTGCAGCATTACTCATGTCTCTCCCCAAACAAAACCCTTCTGTCACCAGTTCATATTGTACAGGTCTTCATACATACGTACCTCTACAGGTTCTGGTACCTCTACAGCTTCTGGCACTGGATGGTCTTCCATGTCATCTGGAGCGACTGCAGCCTCTGCTTCCTCATGCACCGTCTCCATTTCGTTCTGCCTCTGCACATGGCCATTAGGCTGTGGTAAGGGAATAAAAACAGGTAACTGTCACATAAAAACCATCACCCAGGATGTTATCAATGCTGAATGTATGAGTAGGAGATGATGAAGTTACTGACCTTGCATTGGCGATACAATTGGTGTTTCACAACATCTGGCAAGGTTGGCTGGGTTGTACTGAGAAGTTCCTCAAAAAGCTGCGGGCGATAGTGAAGGCATTAATTAATCATACTACACAAGCAATAGACCATACATTGTACAGGTCATGCTAATCAAATGCAAGTATCCCATAACTGATGTGTTGTTCAACTGTCTTACGTTTTCATGTTGTTTACGCTCAAGCCGCTGTTCAGATGATGTCCTTGGATGTGTGGTTGTAAAAATGAAAAGTGTCGGTACAGCGTCCTTAAGTAGTTGACGAACGGGCCGCCTTGGTTTCATGTGTTCTGGCAGTAGTTCACTCTTGTAGTCCAGCTGAAATTGGTTCTCTGTGAAATGTTTGGAGCACAGGAAGTGACGTGGTTTTGACATGCTGACCGATTCTTTCACAAACCTGCCTATGTTACCGACATCTACCCCACAGTTCACCACCCATCGTGTACACTGTTGAATGTCACTTGGAAAGCGATGGACGGATACACCGGGTGGCTGATTGTCTCGGCGAACATGACAACCATAGGCAAAATACGTCGGCATGGCTACACTCGCCTAAGTAAAAATAGAAAGAGTAGAGGCTCAACTCCTACTGACTAAGTTTTTAACAAGGCACTGCTCAGTTGCGCCAAACTCTTGTGCAATTCACTAGACAACTTTGTCAGTTCCTATGCAACCTTGTTTGCACTTCAACATTAGCTGTAAAACACCTATACCTACACAAATCTTGCAATGGTTACTCATTCCTTCTTGTAACAGTCCACACTCACTTGCTCTGTGTTGTCAGTCTCAGCTTACCTGACCTTTGTCACCCGTCAGTCAAATGCCTGGTTGTACAGTGCCACCTAAATGCAGTCATTACGCACAGAGTTACAACTAAGGCAAAGAATTGATCACTCCAGAGAGACAAATGGATACTTCATTAGTAAGGTTTAAAAAACCTTAATGCATTAATACTGCTGCCACAAGCCCATATTATGACATGCAGATACAGGATTGGCAACCATTGTGGTAACAGTGCAACTGGCACACCAGAAAAATATCCATATATTCTTTGTCCTTCATTAATACTTGCTAGTAGCCTGTTTACACTGCAACTACCAAAGCTTCACAGTTTTGTTTCGATTCACACAAGGACATTCACACTGTGGAGCATTTACCTCGTAGCCAGACAACCCTCTACCACCTAGGAACACTACTTATGAGACGTGTTAAACTTATCATATACTCTTAGTTCTCTCCTATCCCGACAGTATTACTGGCACCGAGATTGTTGGCAACAGAAACACTACACCTCAATCACCCCCTGTATTGTCTCTGAAAGAATTTGCTGGACAGTGTGAAAAGTGGATTGCTTTGAACAAACAGACACCTGGCATTCCACTTGTGGAAATAATGTGTCAAAACAGCTAAGGAAAGCCACATGTCCACGATGACACACTGCAGGGCCTGGCATCAACCACTTCATTATGCCATTAGCCCACTACTGATTCCGCAGCTCGCTCAACTCCTCAACATTGCCAGTGGTTGTCATTGGCTGTAAAGAAAAAATAAAGAAACCTATACAGATGCTCAACCTTTGGAGACAAGATGTTCATAAAGACAGTATCACTATTAGGCATGTATGGACTTCAGACATTCACAGTCAGTTAATAATTAAACTGATTTATTTCAAGTTGTACAAAATCATAAGGGAAGTTATAAGAGATGAAATACAATGTGTTTTTGGATTTGCTTTGATGCCACGCAGTGTTTCTGTGCACCATGTAATTTGTCAATAACAGTTCAGTCCTGAAATATCCACAGTCCCTCAAAAGGCTGAAATCCAGTGTAACCCTCATCTCTTTCTTCTGCAGGAAAGGTTGTTCATACACAATTCACTACGCAAGCGGGGAGGACCACTCTGTTGCCAAAGCCAAGCTTGTAATTGTTGTACACCCACAGAACATATGCTCTATATGCCAACAGACGGTACAACCTGAAAGAATAAAATAATGTGAATAGAGATCTGCATGCCAGTATGGTAGTATTATGCACATTATCTGCTGCCAGCTATATTTTAACAGGAATCTTAGACAAACAAAAGTAGGCCATTAGGTTGGCCACCAATTCGATGTTGTCGGCACTCATACCTGTTACTCCAACTTGCTCATCTGAATCTTCCTCGAAGCATACATTCATGCCTGAACAACATTTGCAGTACTTCTGGTACTAAACATGCCAATTCAAAACGTGGATGCATAGTAATGCATGTATTAGTTGGTTCAGAGTTGATTTCTCTCCATTTTTGGATAGCTCGCTGTGAGGACACACAACATTGGCATTCAAGTAACATGTTCATTAATACACAATGGCCACATAAGCACCATGTCATGTTAGACAGATTAGAGACATCAGGTGCCACTGACTCCTGCTCCACATCACTGGTGTTGGTCCTGCGCCGTTTCCTCCTTGCTTCTCCAGGACGATATGTCGGCTCAAACTGATATCCTTGATGGGAACTCTGTTGTCCTCGAGAACTCATGCTGGCAGTGATACTATGGGAAAGAATACACAAGTAGAAAAAAAGTAGTCATACTTGGCCCTCCCATGAAAAAAAATAAGTTTACCCTCTCGCATTATGTCATACATGTCACATCTGCTGCATGGTGACCATTATAGGCATCAAGCACCAAGTTGACATGTGTTCATTACACAGCGTAGCAGCTAATCGCTCATGTTTAAAGGGCTGTACTTTTCAGACAGCCTTCATGCCTGCCATGACACTCCAAGTGAGCGAATCCAAGATGGAGTACTAGGACACAACCGCAGGTATAATACTCCTCAATACATTAAGGATCCGAGTATCGGTCAATGGTGATGAGCTTGGGCACTGTCCAAAGTGCTTAAACATAGCCGACAAGCAGACTAGTACTTTGCAGACCTTTGTCCCTGTATCCATTTTGGTCTGTATGGCCTCTCTCGCAGATTAGATGGCAATATGGACGGAAATGTTCAAAAAGTCTTTCCTGCATGTCTGGTTGATATGGCCATTGAGACTCTAGAGCATTTACATCTTGTAGAGTGACGACCCTCTACGGCCCATAACTTGAGACATGAGTTAACTTTAAGAACCTGTAGTCTTAGTCCTCGCCTCTTCCATCAGTATTATTGGCTCAGAATGTTGGCAACACAATCTGTACATCTGAATCACCCCCCCTGTATTTTGTCTCTGAAAGTGTTTGCTAGACAGTGGGAAAATAGATTCCAAGCAACAAATAGACCCGTGACATTCCATGATGGACAGGGTCAGAACATGCTCACTAACTCACTACTGTAGCATCATCGCTAGTAAGGTCAGACCACAAAGCAGTCTCCTTCACAATAATCAGATCTGTGACCCCCAGCTAACCCCTTAACATTTATCAACTATTATAGGCAAAAGTCCTACTACTAAGTTATAGCCAGTCAAAATGTCAAGCCCCTCAATCGTGAAAACACAGGTGCCTATGCAGAACTTTACATAGAAATCCTGTACAATCATATCAATAACTATATACATAGGGAGAGATGTGCCAACGAGCAACAAGCCCAGAACCAAGTCTAAAAAACCTGGATGAAATCAGTTACAGCTTGCTAAACAGACACTGCCTTATCGCTTACTCAGAGGTAATAACTGCCCAATGGTAAAGCATGTCAGACTCAAAATTGATGGACATGCTTCAAGTCCAAGTCACTGCGAGCCATGTGCTTTAGTGAGCTAAACCTCGACACAACAATACAGAGTGGTAATACAGTTTTGGCAATTTATTAAAGGCAGTGTTGTAGAACAGTAATCATGAAGTAAGATGTACAATACAAGGAGGAACAGAGTTAGACACTGTAGGTGCAACCGATACTGTAAAGAAGCATTGACTAAAGACAATCCCATCAGACTTCCATTCGTCTGAGTGTCTTCCATACTGCTACACTGACATAACCAAAAATATAAGTTCTACTGACACTGGCAAAGGTAAAACCAACTTTTTACAATTTTAATAGGCAAATGTGAATTTAAATTAGGAATGATGTAGAGGAAAGGGCGCTGAGGTGCAGTAGGCACAACATGTTTTAACACAGCACCTGTACAGGAATACTTAGCTAATAAGCATTGTAACAATGCCATCACTGCATAACATGCAATTAAACTAATAAATGAATACTGGGCATCAAGTGAGTTACTTGGGCCACATGTAATTGTGGGAAGGAAAAGCTGATCTGGTGGACTGTCTTTTGCACATTACTGACTGGTCATTCATTGTGTTCCCATCTTTGTGAATGCACCTACATTTGGGAATGGTTCAATATACAAAAATACAAAAAAAAAACCCTGCAGGCATTGCATTAGCATCTCCAGTGGTGCAAACCCTATTGAACAACTTAGCCATTTTCTGTTGAGGCTCTTTGTACTACCCCTATGCTGGAGGTGTCTGCTCTTGCTCCTGAATGCACCAATTATTATTAGTTCCAATCTAGTCTAACAAGAACAATTACATTTCTGATTGCATCTCTTAACTTAGACTTGTATTTATATCTTTCAGTTATGTTACCGCATCCTACATGACAGTCATACTCCACTGCCAGTTTTTCCAGTAATTTGCTAACTTTACTGAATGAGGGTATAAATGCTAAAAAATTTGGAAAGATTTTAATTATCGCTCTTCAAAACTTACAATGCATCATCATGGAACTCATTAACAAAGACATAGTGAACCTCCGGACTAGTTGACACGACCACGCAGATGACTACTAAGCCTTTTTGACTTGGAGACAGTCACAAAGGCCATAATTGAGGGAAATGTTCACACAGCCTACCGTGAAACATATCTCCTTTGCTGCTCAAAGGACAAAGCTCCCGCTGTACTCTGTGCCATATTGCTTACTCAGCAGTCATATCTGGCCAGCTCCTCGTGGTATCCAGCAGAGTTCCTAGAGCAGCAGAGAGCAGAAAAAGCAACTTTCCAGATTTTAAGTATTTTTTCTTGCATTTTTCGACTGTTTTTGTTATTCGACGACTGTTTCTGTCTATTTTATAGTGGTATTACCTGTTTTTCCTGTTTTTATAAGCTTTAATTGTTGGTTGCACTTCATAGTTTAAGTTTGCTTAAAAGTTAAACTACAGGCTAATACACTCAAGTGTACTAGCTTTTGATAGCATTTAATCGAAAAGCAAAGCATTTATTGTGTTTTCTGTTCTGTCTGTGAAAAAAATTTGAAAAAAACAAAAAAATATTCTTGTTTTCCTAACTTTCCTGGCTAGTTTGTTCCAGTGATCAGATTTTACTGATCCCTGGGCTTTGTCTTGGTTCCTGTGCTTCTCCATTTTCTTTGTTTGGTCGAAGGGAAGTTTCTTTACTCACCAGTGGGAGTGGGGAGTACTGAGCTGCCTGTTTGTCCTCAGAGGAGTGGTTTAAGACAGTAACTTGTAGTTCATTGGCCATTTTGGGTCATTTCCTGCCTTTTCCAGCCCCCTGCTATAAAGCGTATATCTCTTAACTAAAAAGCGCAGCACTTGTTCCTAAAAGCTTTTTTTTTTCCAAAAAAGCTCAGCACTTGTCTTAAAAGCATCCTCTTTGCAGGTTAAGCACTTCTATATTATACAAAGTCCCTCACTTGTGACCCCCCCCCCCCCAGGAGTACCCACTTCCTTACTAAGTACTCTCTTATTCAGTCTCATACCTAACTTCTTAATTCTTCTAGCATGTCGAAGGGCCAGATGCTGGCGTCCTCTCCTGCCCAGTTGGTGAATCTGGGAATATTGAGGCAATGTTACAATTGCCTCATGTACACAGACAACCCTCTCCTCCTCCCACATAACACAAATACTTGCGAGAGATGCAGCTACTTAGCCAAACTGGAGGCTGAGCTCTCTCAACTCAGGACTGGCAAGACCAGACAGGAGGAGAAGGCAACTACACACACCACAAAACCAGCCTCACATAATGCAACCACACCACTGAATCAAACACAAACACACAAAGACATACTCGGAGGCTCTGAGTAAAAATTTCCCTGAACAGCAGAGGCCTCCAAAGCAGACACCCAAGCAACTGCTACCTCAAGACACCCCACAAGCAACACATAAACCACAAAATCAGTGTGCAAACAAAGCAGTCACAGCCCTTAAAGCCAAATACAACACCAAACATACTTGTCATAGGTGACTCCATAGTCAGAAAACAAAAATGGGAAGAAACTGAGGGTAATGCTGCTCAATGGCAGAAGTCTAAATCTCAAAATGCACGCACTCGAGGCCCTTCTCAGTATGGAGAACATCGATGTCTGTGCTGTAACAGAAACCTGGTTCAAGGCTCCTGAGAGCACCCCGGCACTATCAGGTTTTACCTCGTATCGTGCGTTCCGGCCCCAAAACCCGGACCACACCACAAAAGGAGGGGGTGTATCCATATTCATCAAGGATACCCACACCTCCAGGTTGGTGGCAACGCATGAAGCTTCGGAAACCATCCAGGTGCAACTAACCATTGGCAAAACTGCACTACAATTTGTAGCATGCTACAGGCCACCCTCTCAAACTCCGGAACCCCACACAGCCTTCCTGAAGACACTGGAGGGTATAAATGTATCTCCAAACACCATCATATTGGGTGACTTCAACTACCCGAATATAGACTGGGAACATTACTCAAGCCCTAACTTTCTAGCCCAACGGTTCCTGGAGTTTATAAATTCAAATGCCATGGAACAACTAGTCACTGTTCCCATGAGAGGAGAAAATATATTAGATCTCATTATCACAAACATGGGGACAAAATGCTCCACACCGGAAGTATATCCCTCATTGGTGAGATCTGATCATAAACTAATCTCACTGGAAATCCACATCCCACCTCCACCCAAAACAAAAAAGACCACAGTGAAGAACTTCTCTAAAGCAAACTTCACACTACTCAAGACTGGTGTGGTATCCTTCAAGGCCCCCGAGCCAGTGGAAACCACAACCCAAGCTGCGGAAGCCTTTACAAATGCCTTCTATGAACACCTCCAGGACTGCATGGATCAGGCAATCCCAAATAAAACCAAGACTCTTTCCACCAAGGGCAAACGTCCAGTCTGGTGGACCCCAGCCATTAACAAACTTTACAGTAAGAGGAGAAAGCTATTACATGATCACCCCTGATCATTATTAGTAAAAAAAAATAAGAGCACTCATAAAATCAACCAAGGCCAATTTTGAGAGAAAAATTGCCATAGATTCAAAAGACAATCATAAGGCCTTTTTCAGCTATGTTAGAAACCTGGGTGGAAACTCCCAGATATGCTCATAATTAGTCCAAAATTATACAAAAATCACTGAACCCACAGACATTGCCAACATACTGGCAGACAGGTTCAGTGCAAACTTCACCCCCCCCCCCCCAAAAGGAGAGATAACTATCCCAGCGGAGTGTAGCCTCTCAGACATCTCAAATGCGCAGGTGAAAGCTGCTCTCTCTAAAGCTAAAAACACAGCATCAATGGGACCGGATGGTGTCCCCGTGTGTGTGCTACACGAGCTCAATGAGGAACTAAACCCGCACATAAGGCAGCTGTTTAATCTCAGCCTTACCACAGGATACGTGCCCAAGGAGTGGCGTACGGCAACTGTGGTCCCACTCCACAAAGGCGGTGCCTCCACGGACCCTGGTAATTACTGCCCCATAAGCTTAACAAGTCTAGTCTGCAAAGCTATGGAGAGGATCATAATGGAGCTCATAAACAAAGATATAGGGGACTTGCAGACATTGGACCCGACCCAGTTTGGCTTTGTCAAGGGCAGATCATGCCTTTTGAACTTGGTCGACTTCTTCGAAACAGTCACCAAGGCCATTGATGAGGGAAAGGCAGTCCATACAGCCTACCTTGACCTTGCAAAAGCTTTCGACACAATACCCCACTCGGGTATTATAGAAAAACTTACCAGCTTAAATGTAAACCCATATGTCACAAGATGGGTTGCAAACTGGCTTAAGGACAGAACCCACAGGGTTAGAGTTGCTGGCGCTATGTCAGACTCCAAGCCGGTCACAAGTGGTGTCCCACAGGGCTCGGCCCTTAGCCCCCTATTGGTCGGCATCTACTTCTCAGAAGTACAGGCCAACATAGGAGGACTTTGGCTGACAAAGTTTGCAGATGACTGCAAACTGGGCGCCATAGTGGAAAGTGCTTCAGACACAGATATCCTTCAGAGGGGACTCACGGAAACTGATTGCTGGTGCCAGAGCCATGGCCTGAAGTTAAACGCCAAAAAATGTATAGTCATACCCTTCGGGAAAAACAAGGTAACCCCAAGCTACCATATAGGTGGTAATCCACTAAGCACAGAAGAGGTTATCAGGGACCTGGGGACCCAGGTTGACAGTGGCCTTTCTTTTGACACTCACGTTGCTAAAGTGGTTAGAAAGACCTTCTACATTGCCCACCTGATCATGAAGGGATTCACATCCAGATCTAGTGAGGTCATTGTTCCCCTGTACTCTTCACTTATCAGACCAATGATCGAGTACAATGCCCCATTCGGGATGTATCTCACCCGACACCTGCAGCAATTGGAGAGACCCCAAAAGTTCCTCACCAAAAGGATAAAGGGACTCCAAAATCTGTCATATGCTGTCAGATTGAAGAAACTCCAGCTCTATTCAGTCGCATACCGTCTGCTCAGAGGTGACCTGTGCCTGACATACAAGGCCATGTCCAACCCGGAATTAATGGACATGCTCCACGTCAAAAAATCCAAATCCATTAGAGCAAGCGACTTAAACCTTAGCACGGATATAAATAGGATGTGTTGGAGGGATAGATTTATCACTCAGAGACTCCCTATGCTGTGGAATAAAATCCCGGTCCATGTGAGGCAGAGCACCTCGCTGGCTCTGTTCAAGAGAAATCTTGACCTGTGGATGGGAGATCGTAGGTTTACCCCGGGAATCATCTCTGTGTCACTGCTGGACAGAGGCACAACAAACTAATGGGCACAGTATTTTTTCATATAAGGGGTGGCGTATGCCACAAAACTTTGGGCTAGGCTTATAAATGCCTCAGGGCAGATTGCTTTATAGGTTCATAGGTTTATACTAGGCTATGTCCAACTCAAAAATGATGGACACATTCCAAGTCAGAGTCACTGCTAGCCATGTGCTCTAGTGAGATAAACCTCACCACAACAAGAAATTGAGCTTGCTGGAGGGATAGCTTACTGTCAGACTCCCCATGCTTTGGAACAAAACTAACTACAATAGGCTGAGCCCCTCACTAACTCTTCAATAGCAAGCTTGATGAGTGCATAGCTAACAAAATACACCCTTGGGATTACTTCATTGACTCTGCTGTTAAAATAAAGTGAAAACACTAACACCCTATTCCAAAACTCAGAATAAGTTTTGCAAGGATGTGCCAATGCACACACCAACACAAGAGCAGTTGTCACAAATCTCTGAAGAGGAACCTTCTTGGCCTTGGTGCATAAGGGCTCGGCTGGTAACTGGCAAGGGGGCACAGAAAGGACACATGTAAACACACTGTAAATGCACTACAGCCAATGTATGCACAGAAAGGGCACATGTAAATCCCCTCTAAAGGAACTATAGACAATGTATGCCAGTGGAGGAGGGTAGGAAGTTGAAGAATGAGGGGGGGGGGTGGCTTGCAATGACTCCAAGCAGAGAAAATACACAACCTGGCTTGTGCATTGATCTAAGTGATAACGACTTCTACTGAAGTGAGAAACAGTGACAGCAGCTGCTACTTTTCCCAGAAAAGTTATAATGAGCAACTGCTATGTTATAACTACAAGTATTGCTAATCTGATAATGACCTTCCTTTCATTACTGCAAAGGTATGCATGCTCAGATACAGGTGATAATTACTGCACATAACGTGTTGATTAGGCATCCATTATATTACATTATGCAGTTGTTCTGTAACACAGACTCAATCAGTGAGGAGAAGATGTGAGTAGCTCAGTCAAAAAACAGTTGGCTTGAAACAGACTAATGAACAGCTGAACCAGCAGAGTCTTGACATTATCTATAATTGTAAAACATAATTTTAAGTCACCTATAGCAAACTGACACTCATCTATAATCCTGCTGTCACCAACTACAAAAAGTTGTAATCTTAAACAGTATTTAATTAAATAAATGCTGCACTAACAGCTTGTCTGACCTGTGAGTTCCACAACTAAGCAGAATTCTGTAGAAAGCAACACGCACATCGTTTCATAAAACAGCATACCCACCCCCAAACCATTAAGCCAGGCCTTGTACATTCATATAAATACATACATTAAAATGCATAAGACAATGAACATTTTAAATGCCAAAATATTAAATTCAATGAAAGTCAGTACCAAGCCAGAAAGCAATGCACTTAGCACCTCATCTAGTTGCAGATGACCATTTGCACCTCTGCTGGCACCCATTGTTAAATCCAGTATTTCCAAAAGCCAAGGCTGACCTGTAGCAATTTTAACATGTACACCAACTGACTCAAGCTTCCCTTACCACAAATTGAAATTATGTAACATTTTTTATATAAGTCCAATGTTTTAGTTAATGTAACAAGCTTCAAGAAAATGAATTTTGCAGTGGAGATTGACATCTGCAGAAGAGAATAAAGTTATGCATACAGTTGTAAGAGCCATATTTTATAAGCTTGTAACACACTTAGAATAGATGTGAAAACATAAATTCTGTGAAACTCAGGGGAAACACAAATAGCTGCCCAAGAGAATTGAGAAAAAGAGGTTGGCATGAGAGGACACACATTCATTGCAATTGCCATGCTTTATAAAGGTGGACAACAGTAACTAGTGTTGATAATGGTGGACCTGAATGCACATAGGACACAATTTTGGATATGAGAACTGCCTGGGTCCACATGTGTGGGGATGTAGAAATACAGTCTGAGAGGCCTCTGTCTGCCAACTGTCTTGATAGTAGCCAACACATGGTTCACAATGTGATGTTGTCACAAGATTGCATAGAAGAGTGGCTAATGTATAACTAGGGTAGACTTGTGGAAAGGACAATGGGGGTAGAATCAGTGACTAAATTCATCCCCAGTGACAGTATGCCCACAGTAAAAAACACTGGTTGCCACAATCAGATCCAAGCAGTTGTCATAGAAGACTTCAAAGGTTAGAGACCATGCTGAAGACCTAGAAGACGGCTGGAGAGAAAGCACATTTCTAGAAATTGCTTCGGGATCTAGCACCTCAAGAGGAGATATGTGATGAAATGCATCATTCCCTTTGGCACTATGTCCCTTCACACCAAATGAAAAAATATTGAGGAACTTGGGATCACAGGTTGACTGTAACCTTTACTTCGACCACACATGTCTACCATTGTAAGGGAAGCTTTGCACATAGCTCACGTGATTAGTGAAGTCATCCCTTCAAGAGCAAAAGTTATAACCCCCGCCGCCACCAGTACTCAGCACTTATCTGGCCCATAATTGAGTATAATGCCCAGTTGGGTATGTACCGTACAAAGCACCTGCAGACATTCGAGAGACCTCAGAGTTTTCTAACAAAGAAGATAAAGGGCCTCCAACATGTGCCTTACATGGACTGACTGAAATCCCTGTGCTATACTTCGTATTGTATAGACTTCTTAGGGGAGACTGTCACTTAAGTATGCCTGTGCCTTAAATATGCCACATATTTGGAACAGGCTACCAATTCATGTGAAATGGAGCACCTCTATGACACTACCTGGATCAGTGGATGGGGCACCATAAATTCATACCATAGATAGCATCCACAACCCTCCTTGACATGGGCAGTCATCCCTAAATGCAATCTTGGGTACCGACTACTACTACTACCTCTATGGTATTACATTGGCTTGAAATGGCAAGGCTTAGAATGACTTCCAGGTTGATAGCCTAGTAATCTTCTATGATCCTATTATCCTACAATCTCCCCCTGCTATCACCAGGGAAAAGGTGCTCAATGCCCTCTATAAGGCAAAGAACACTGCACTGATAGGCCCTAGGATGCCTTCTAAATGGCATGAAACATGATCATGTCTCTGGATAGCTATTTAAACTGTAGTCTCCAAAAAGGCTTCATGCCTAATGAATGGTGAACAGCAACAGTCAGAGCATCTGGGAAACAGAAAACAATAACATTTTAATCTCCTTTCCTGACTTTCCTGTTAGGTGGTATAGACTATTTGTAGGCTTCTGAGCCACCAATTTCTTCTGTGTTGGAGGGAAGCCTTCTAGCTTAGTTTTTTTTTTCTAGTTTCAGCACTCAAATCTGTTTCTTTGATCTCAGCACTTGTTCAGAAAAAAAAATTCATCTGCGTTTACTGTACTTTTGTTTCTACCTACTTTATTTTACTTTTGCATCATCTTAAAAGTACTCAGTTGTATTTATTACTGCTTGGTGTAAATCATTCTAAGCCTTTTTGTTTATATACTTGGGCTTCGGATCAGTTTTGCACTGAGATGGTTTGTGGTCTGCACTGTAGTGGCAGAACAGGTAGCTTACATCCTTCTAGGTTGGGAACTGCTGATTGAGGGCTCAGTGTCTTATTCTAAAAGTGTATTCATTCTGGCTTAAGCACTTGGGCTTTCAGGCCAGTTATTTTACATTAAGAGGGTTCGTGGTCTGCACTCTTGTTGGAGGAGAGGCTTGACTCTACTCTTCTGAGCTTGGAATTTCTGGTTAAAGGCTGACAGTGCATGCATATCTGAACTGCTTCTAACTGAAGTTGGTGCGCCTTGCTTGCTATGGCATAGACTGGATTTGGGCCTGCTGGATCTATCTTTGTTTGTGTAACTTGAGCACTAATCCAGGCATTCTTTAAAGTATTAAATTGTATTTATTACTGCTTTGTAGTAACTTGAATCTAGCTTTGTTTATATGCTTGTTGTTTGCTTGTTATTTTCCTGGAATGATAATTCCACCTAATACGTGGGTTCTCAGCGCTTCTGTGGATCACTAGTGATATCTGCATTGCTTACTGTACTTATTTCATTGTTTCACTTGAAAGAAAATTATTGTGTCGTTTTTGCATTTAAGTTACCTGTAACACATTGCACGCAAGTTACTTGGCACTTGCTCACTAAAGCAATTATATAAGTCAACAATAAAAATTAAAAGCACTACACCCTCACTCCCCACAGGCCCTTGTTTTCAATTAAGGAATTCCCAATATTATTCTAGCATGTCCAAAGGTCAGTTGTCAATCTCCTCTCCGGTCCAGCTGGTGAATCTGGGAATCTTGAGGCAATGTTACAACTGCCTCGTGCACAGACAACCCTCTCCTGCTCCCAACAAATTCCAACACATGTGAGAGATGCAACCATATAGCCAAACTGGAGGCTAAGCCCTCTCAAGTCAGTACTGGCATAACCAGTCAGGAGGAGGGAACCACACTCACTACAGTTCCAGTCTTACATAGACGTACCACGTCAGCAAACCAAACAAATAATCACACAAAGACATACACGGAGGCTCTAAATAAAGATCTGCCTAAGCAGCAGAGACCTCCAATGCAGACACCCAAGCCTAACAAAACACGTGCAACACATCTCCCAAAGCCAGTGTGCCGAACAGTCACAGCCCTTAAGAATAAACACACCTGATACACTTGTAATAGGTGACTGTCGTCAGGCACACTGAAGTCCCGCTCACCAGGCTGAACAAGGAGAAGGGTCACGGTGAGCAGCCTGTCGGGCGCTACGATCCGCCACATAACACAAGCACTCAGGTCACTCCAAGGCAAGTACAAATATGACTCTGTCATTGTCCATGCTGGTGTGAATGACCCGAGATGTACCTCTCTGGACTACATGAAAAGAGACAAATGAGCTCTCTGAGCATGTAGCACAGGCCGGTATGACCCTGACCTTGAGTAGCATCTTACCCTCACCAAGAATGATGCCACAATATGAAGACAAGATGATCAGTTGGCTTAAGTACTGGTGTCATTCAAAGGGGATCCACTGCCTGTCAGCTTGGGATGATATGCTTGACAAGCCACAATGCTTTGCTAGGGATGGCTTGCACCGATCACCCCAGGACAACCAGGTTATATCTCATACCATGCTTTTCGGCCCCAAAACTTGGACAGAACCACAAAAGGAGGGGGGGCGTATCGATTTTCTAAGATACCCACACCTCCAGGTTGGTGGCAAAGCACGAAGTATCAGAGACTATCCATGTGCAACTAACAGTGGGTAAAACTGCCTTCCAGTTTATAACTTGCTACAGACCACCCTCCCCAATCCAGGAACCCCACTCGGCCTTTGTGAGAACACTGGAAAATATGAAGGTCTCTGCAAACACCATCATATTGGGCGACTTCAACTACCCAAACATAGACTGGGAGCATTACTCTAGCTCCAACACCCTAGCCCAAAGGTTCCTAGAGTTTATAAACTCAAATGCTATGGAACAACTTGTTACCACTCCCACAAGAGGGGAAAACATACTGAACCTGATCATGACCAACATGGGGACTCTATGCTCCAGACCAGAAGTGTATCCCTCACTGGTAAGATCAGACCACAAAGTAATCTCACTGGATATTCACATACAGACTCCACCCCCTGCACAGAAAACCACAGTGAAAAAAATCTCTAAAGCAAATTTCACACTCCTGAAAACTGAGGTGTAATCCTTCAAAGGCCCCGGGCCTGTGGAAAATACGGCCCAGACCACAGAATCCTTTATAAACGCATTCTATGAACACCTTCAGGAATGCATGGATCATGCGATCCCAAATAAAACCAAGACCCAATCCTCCAAAAGCAGACGTCCTGTCTGGTAGACCCCAGCCATACACAAACTACAATAGAAGGAGGAAGCTACTAAATGATATTGCAAAATCCCAAAAAGGGAAGGCATCACATCAGTATTAGCAAAAAACTACGGGCACTCATAAAATTGTCTAAGGCCAGCTGCAAGAGAAAAATTGCACAGGACACTAAGGATAATCACAAGGATTTGTTTAGGTATGTCAGGAAGCTGGGTGGTACTTCCCAGATATGCTCAGAATTAGTCCAAAATGACAAAATACACTGAACCCACAGACATTGCCAACATCCTAGCTGACTGGTTCAGTGCAAACTCCCCCCCCCCCTCCACCAAAAGGGCGAATATCTATCCCAGCAGAGTGATGCCCCCCTGACATCTCAGATGCTTAGGTAAGAGCCGCCCTCTACAAAGCAAAACACACAGCATCAATGGGACCAGACAGTGTCCCGGGCTGCGTCCCACATGAACTCCAAGAAGAGCTAAACCCAAACATAAAACTACTGTTGAATCTCAGCCTTACTACAGGATATGTACCCAAAGAGTGGCGTACAGCAACAGTGGTCCCTCTCCATAAAGAAGGTGGTGCCTCAATGGATCCTGGAAACTATCGCCCCATAAGCCTGACTAGCTTGGTCTGCAGATATGGAAAGGATCCTCATGGACCTCATAAATAAAGATATTGGGGGACCTACAGACACTGGATCCTACCCAGTTTGGCTTTAAGGGCAGTTCCTGCCTCTTAAGCCTGGTTGATTTCTTTGAAACAGTCACCAAGGCCATTGACGAGGGGAAGGTGGTCCACACAGCCTACCCAGACCTCACAAAAGCCTTCGATACAATCCCCCACTCTGGCATTATAGATAAGCTCACCAGCTTAAATATAAACCCTTATATCACTGGATGGGTTGCAAACTGGCTCAAGGACAGAACCCACATGGTTAGAATTGCTGGAGCCATGTCAGACTCCAAACCAGTTACAAGTGGCGTCCCACAAGGCCATTGACGAGGGGAATGTGGTCCACACAGCCTACCTGGACCTCGCAAAAACCTTTGATACAAGAGCCCACTCGGGCATAATAGATCAGCTCACCAACTTAAATATAAGTCCCTATGTCACTAGATGGATTGCAAACTGGCTCAAGGACAGAACCCACACGGTTAGATTTGCTGTAGCTATGTCAGACTCCAAACCAGTTACAAGTGGTGTCCCACAAGGCTCAGTGCTGGGACCGCTCTTGTTCGGTATATATTTCTGGGAAGTACAGGCCAACAGGGAAGGACTGTGGCTGAGCATATTCACAGATGATAGCAAACTGGGCGCCATAATAGACTCTCCAGCCTACACAGGCATCCTACAAAAGGGCCTCATAGAAACAGACAACTGGTCCCAGAGCCATGGACTCAAGCTAAATGCCAAAAAGTGTATAGTCATCCCCTTTGGCAAAAACAAAGTGCCCACAAATTACCACATAAGTGGTAATCCATTAAGTACAGAAGTAGTAATTAGGGACCTGTGGACAAAAGTAGATAGCAATCTCTCATTTGACAACCACGTGGCCAAAGTGGTTAGAAAAACATTATATATAGCACACCTAATCATTAAGGGATTCACATCGAGATCAGGGGAGGTCATCGTGCCTCTTTACTCATCCCTCATCAGGCCCATAATTGAGTACAATGCCCCTTTTGGGATGCACCTTACCAGACACCTGCAGCCAATGGAAAGAACCCTAAAGTACCTCAGCAAGAGGATCTAAGGTTCAAACAGATGCCATATGCTGCCCAGTTAAAGAAACTCCAGCTCTACTCAGTAGCATACCGCCTGTTCAGATGCAATCTGTGCCTGACGTATAAAGCCATACCCAACCTGGTATTAATGGACATAGTGCACCTCAGAAAATCCAAATCCCATCGTGCTACGCGCTCAAGAGACTTGGACCTCAGCAATGAAATAAATAGGACATGCTGGAGGGACAGATTCATAAGCCCAGAGGCTCCCTTCACTCTGGAATAAAATCCCAGTCCAGGTTATGCAGAGTCCCTCATTGACTCTCTTCAAGAGGAATCTTGATGAGTGGATGGGAGATCGTATGTTTACCCCGGGTATCACTTCTGTGTCACTGTTAGACAGAGGCACAGTATACTAACCTCGAAAAAGGGTTTAGCAAAATAAATTTAAAATGGGTGGCGAAAGCCAAACACATTCTGACTAGGCTTATAAATGCCCTAGGGCAGATAGCCTAGTAAGAACCTATGAACCTACCCAAAGGTGGGGCCATCTACAGATACTGGAAACTACGGACCTATACATCTCACTAGTCTCGTATGCAGATCCATGGAAAGACTCATGTAAATGACCAATGACTACATAGGAAACCTCCAGACATTTGATCCAACCCAGACAGATTTCATCAAAGGCAGCTCTCACCTACTCAACCTGGTGGGCTTCTTTCAAAAGGCCACCAAGCAATGGATAAGGGTAAAATGGTTCACACTGCCTACCTTCACCTAGCCAAGGCATTTGACACAATATCCAACCACAGTACTGTTGACAAAAGAGGTTAGGTGTAAACCGTTATAAAATTAGTACTTTGTGATGAATGCATTACCACGTTAAGTAAAATAAGATAAATAAATAAATGCATTGAAATCAATGAAGACATTTTAAACAGATCATTTGAGCTGCTAATTAAATGAAATGAAAACAAGCCACAAGGGGTGGGAGGCTGGCTTAATGGTTAAGGTGTTTACCTTATAGACACAAGGTGCAGGGTTTGATTCTCACAGGAGTAATTGGCTAGGCTTAAAATGGCCCACAAGGGCAGTTAGTCTAGTATTAATCTATGAACCTATGAACCTATGAAGAAATTTAAATATTAATCACTAAATATCTTGGCACCCAAAGTTCTCATCAGGGGGTCACTGGTTTGCAATAACAATCCCATTAAATGGTAAGAAGCAATCCTAAGTGCTGAACTACTTTGAATATGTGTGAATAGGTTTCTGTACAATACAAGTCTAACCCATTCGCACATCATTACAGCCTGCAATCCCATCATTACCATTTACAGCATTCATATGTGGTTCCTCAAAGGACATGAACATTCAAAGCTGGGTCACTTTTTAAAGCATTGAATACCACCAGCCCTCCTAAATCTTGAAGCCTTGCTACTACTAAACATACATTTCATTCTTCAGATTAGTTTCTTTCCAGTCACAGGTTATACAGGTCACACAGACAAGCAAACATGTATCATAAGCCACTAAATACAGAATTAAAACTAGTAACATCTAGCAAAAAATAAATATAAAAGTAACAATCAAGTTAACCAAGAGACCCTCCTAAAATATATCTATATCTATTATCCAGGTGTAGCTCTACATTGCTCCTCAGAGTGATAGCATCCTACTTGGGTTTTCAGTGATGCAAGGGTCTTTTGCTCCCAACTACATGGGGGCACATTCTTCAATTGCCTGATCAGTCATTGCATGTATGGTCCTTGTTTTCAATGTGGAATTATAACCACTCTGGCCCTGCATATGCCCACATTCTCTACCAGGAATAACCATAGGTTATGCCTCATCATCCTCCTCCTCCCTAGCCCCTACATTTACCTCAGCTGCTGGCTGAACTCTTATAACCTGGGTCATAGTCAAAGTTTTATTCCTCTATGCCAACACAGCTGGCATGGCATTACACTTCACATTATGAAAGACATCATACCATGTCTACCAAGAGAAACTGTACACAATACACACATTTGTATTTTAGAAGACATCTTGCACAGTAACAAACAGCAAACACTACCCATGTGACTTCGCTACAAACATGCTTGTACTCTATTTACTCCTGCCAATACCTAACTGCTTCTTTTAAATATTATTTTACATATCCCCATCAACGATGCTCTACAATAAACCGTGGGAGTGAAATCAAATGCTTTTTTTATAATCTTTACACATTTCTATCAATTTAAAAAAATTAAGTGGAATATGTGGTGTTAAATATGAACAGCATGATGAATGTATGTTAATACAAACAGCAATGCTTAAAAAAGAGGGAATGATGCTCAGTGGGCAAGGCCTGTTTACCACCAGGTGATTCAAAGATGGCATCTTAGACTGACAAGAAAATATAAAAATTAAGTAAACAATTTGTTTAAGAAACACAATCTACAACATAATGTTGGGAACCACGGTAGGTGAACTGTGTAAATGGCACAACAACCTGGAATAAAGACAGACAGCCTCTTATAATCATACCATCTCTTAGGCAGTCCTTACAAGCTGGCACAAGAGTTAATAAACACTCCTAGAAGCAAACAGAAATGCAGCAAGTAATTTTCCTACCATAACATTACATGAAAGCAAAGTCTACATTATGACTCTCCAACAGGTACAAAACAAAAGCATTTGTTCATTCATTTATCAAATTTATTTACTGGGAGAGAAAACTGATCAGCTAGCCCCTGCCCAGAAAACCACAGTGAAAAACTTCTCTAAAGCAAATTTCGCACTTCTCAAAACCGAGGTGGAATTCTTCAAAGACCCCGGGCATGTGGGAAATACGGCCCAGACCGCAGAATTCTTTATAAACGCATTCTATGAACACCTTCAGGAATGCATGGATCATGCAATCCCAAATAAAACCAAGACCCAATCCTCCAAGCTTAGGCATCCTGTCTGGTGTAGCCCAGCCATAAACAAACTATACAATATAAGGAGGAAGCTACTACATGATAGAGCAAAATCCCGAAAAGGGAAGGCATCTCTGATCACTATTAGCAAAGAACTACGGGCACTCATAAAATCGTCTAAGGCCATCTTTGAGAGAAAAATTGCACAGGACACTAAGGACAATCACGAGGCTTTCTTTAGTTATGTTAGGAACCTGGGTGGGAATCTCCAGATATGCTCAGACTTACTTGAAAATAACATAAAATACACCGAACCCACAGACATTGCCAACATCCTAGCTGACCGGTTCAGCGCAAACTTCTCCCTCCCTTCCCCACCAAAAGGGCAAATATCTGTCAGAGCAGAGTGCTGCCCCCCTGACATCTAAGATGCTCAGGTAAGAGCCGCCCTCTCAAAAGCAAAAAACACAGCATCAATGGGACCACCCTGTGTCCTCAACGGATACTGGAAACTATCGCCCCACAAGCCTGACTAGTTTGGTCTGCAAAGCTATGAAAAGGTTCATCATGGACCTCATAAATAAAGATATTGGGGACCTACAGACACTGGATCATACCCATTTCGGCTTTAAGGGCCGATCCTGCCTCTTAAACCTGGTTGATTTCTTTGAAACAGTCACCAAGGCCATTGACGAGGGGAAGGTGGTCCACACAGCCTACCTGGATCCTTGCAAAAGCCTTGGATACAATACCCCACTCGGGCATTATAGATAAGCTCACCAGCTTAAATATAAACCCCTATGTCACTGGTTGCAAACTGGCTGAAGGACAGAACCCACATGGTTAGAATTGTTGGAGCCATGTCAGACTCCAAACCAGTTACAAGTGGCATCCCAGAAGGCTCAGTCCTGGCATCTCTCTTGTTCGGTATATATTTCTGGGAGGTACAGGCTAACACTGTAGGACTGTGGCTGACTAAGTTCTCAGATGACTGCAAACTGGGTACAGTAATAGACTCTCCAGCCGACGCAAGCATCCTACAAAAGGACCTCATAGAAACAGACAACTGGTGCCAAAGCTATGGTGTCAAGCTAAACGTAAAAAAGTGTATAATCATCCCCTTTGGCAAAAACAGTGCCCACAAATTACCACATAGGTGGTAATCCATTAAGTACGGAAGAAGTAATTAGGGACCTGGGACCCCAAGTTGATAGCAAGCTCTCATTTGACAACCACGTGGCCAAAGTGGTTAGAAAAACATTTTTGGGATGTACCTTATCATTCACCTGCAGCAACTGGAAAGACCCCAAAAGTACCTCACCAAGAGGATCAAAGGGCTCAAACAGATGCCATATGCTGCCCGGTTAAAGAAACTCCAGCTCTACTCAGTGGCATACCGCCTGTTCAGAGGCGATCTGTGCCTGATGTATAAAGCCATGTCCAACCCGGAATTAATGGACATGCTGCACCTCAGAAAATCCAAATCCCATCGAGCTACGCGCTAGAGAGACTTGAACCTCAGCACTGAAATAAATAGGACATGCTGGAGGCACAGATTCATAACCCAGAGGCTCCCTTCACTCTGGAATAAAATCCCAGTCCAGGTTAGGCAGAGTCCCTCATTGACTCTCTTCAAGAGGAATCTTGATGAGTGGATGGGAGATCGTAGGTTTACCCTGGGTATCACTTCTGTGTCACTGTTAGACAGAGGCACAGTATACTAACCTCGAAAAAGGGCATAGCAAAATTTAAAATGGGTGGCAAAAGCCAAACACACTCTGGCTAGGCTTATAAATGCCCTAGTGCAGATAGCCTAGTATGAACCTATGAACATAATGTTACTTTAATAGCTACATATATTACATTTTTAAGTACAGTGTCATATCCGAACCACCTGCATTAAATCCTTATTAATTCAAATCCCGGGCTCTTTTAGCTATTTGTAAAATAATACTGTTATGACACTGTGCACCAGCTAAGAGCCGAAAACATTTCTATAGTGACTTTACCACTTTTATCATATGCTGCCTTATGTAAAATGTTGATGACACTGCAGTCTAGGCCATTCTCTGCTTAACAGTAGCTATCTGACTTGCCAGTAAATACACCTGTCTTTTATTTATTTTTATTTTATTATTGACTGGGAAAGTCCAACTGGGTAAGAACCCTTTTCAACCAAGGCCCAGGGAGAAAAGCTCCATTAGGTTAAAATTCATATTCACTGGGAGAAAACATAGAAATAACACAGCATGAGATATTCCAAATACAATCATGTAAGATAATAAGCAATGTACCAAAGAACACAGGTACACTCACTATTACATATTATACCATTATATGATTTCACCACTACAGGCCAACTTGTCATAAGTAATATCTTCAGCTGTACCTCTTACTTCTCTCAATGGTATCTGTCTAAAATGTACACTAAAATCAGTAACAGAAATTATAGATAGCGGTGCTCTAGTATCAACTTCCAGTTTCAGTCCTGCTACTTCTGGGGAACACCAACAAAATTATTTCCAAATCCAGTACTTCATACAGTGCAGAATCAGCATCACTTCCCATTCCTCCTCAGGCACACTGTCTACATAATTACTTCATGGACATTTTGCACCTTGTGCACACCCTCAGTTGTGTTCACTGACTTGCAACATCTACATCTAATAAAGATGCTCCTCCCTGTGCACTTCCTATATAAGTTTGCAACTAATAACCTCTGGCACAAAACAAAGTTCTGCCACACTGAAAACAAACCGATTTCTGACTGCTTGCTGGCACCTTGTTAACAGAACACTCCACGATGTTCTGCTGCACCTCAGAAGCAGCTTTTGTTATATATTCCTTTGGACACTGAAATCACCAGTGTTTTATCTTGCATAATTCCTTATAAGAAAAATATTATTTTCATACGTATTTTTATCCTATACAATGAGCAGTATTTCTCCACCCTCTTAGACAATATCTGTTCTGCCAGACTGCAAAGTTCTACTACAAAACCGGATACATGTAATCAATCTTTTTAATAAATCTATATCCTTCTACAATTACTGATGATTTGGAGCTTGTGTGAAATTGTAATCTACTCATCTTCAAACGATTTTGACTTAACACTCTCTGGTGCTAATAACGTCGACCCATTCCCGGCATCTTCAAAATTATTACCTTCACAATAAAGTTGTACCATTTAAAAAAAGCTTGATCACTCTTCCACAGTACCATCAAAAGCACTCCCATGTCCAGTACACTTAGTTGTACAATGATGCATCATTATGCCATTCTTATCTACAGTTACCTACTACAGACTAGATCACCCATTAAACAATCTATTTTTTTTTTGTAATAAATAACACAAGAGTACTGTTTGGAATGACATAATATGACATCTAGATAAAAAAATCCCGTTTAAGGATCCATACCTTATTATACAAACAAAGCCTACACAAAGAATCCTTAACTATATAGGGTCCAGCATATGAAGAAGACGGTCTATGGTAAACTATAATAAAATGCTCCTCTTCCTCTCTCTGTCTAATATTTTAATGCTCCAACCTTCTAAGAGCATAGAGATACTGGAATAGCTACACAAGCAATATCATCATTAATGTAAGGTATCTCCCATGTGCAACACTTAACAGCCATTGCCAGCTGGGAATATGGACATATGTGTATACAGATATCGAGCTACGCACCTTCACTGTAAACTGACTTGATTGAGTCTGAAGGCACCAACAAATTACTGCGCTCTTAGCCGCACTAAGGTGGCACTGGGCAGCTTAGATTATAGTGTACAGTAACAACATTCACAGAAAATAATAATCTGATGCACATTTAAGCAGTTCCTTTTGATGACAGTTTGGACAATGTCACGGAGAACAAAGATAAAACTTCAAAGAGGGTGTGTAAAAGCCCTACATACAGAATACTGTCATTTGGGCTGTCACATGACACTTGGACTAAAGGGGATTGGTACAGCTGATCTGTAGCAGCACTGGTTATGAGCTTCAATGAAACATGCAAAATGACATGCTGTCAGCTAACGCAGTGGTAACATTAACTTTTTTGACATATTGTAAGGCCTCTGCTTTGTAAAATGAGAAAATTCAGTTTCTGGCTGCTAAAGGTTTCTAAAACACGGTTGCCGTGATATCTAAGACTGTAACTTCAAGCAACACAAATGCCCCTCACGACCCAGCTGACAGGACGAAAATACTTCAAAATACGCTACATATGTTTACATTTTCATTAAAAAAAACTATATATTACCTTTTATAAGATTAGACAAATAGAAATCTCATATGTTACAACTACTAATCTGTACGTGCGGAACTGAATTTACTTAGGCGCGGCATCAGCAGTGTTCCAAGTAACATTCATTATCAATGATTCGTTAACCTGAATATGAATACAGCACATCCTCTCTCACCAAAAAGCATTTAGATTATCTTTCAAACACCCTACACAATTTCCTTTGCGGCTGTACAAGTTTTCAGTCAAATAATAATCGCTCACGCCAGCTGTTAGCACGGGTGGGCGAGGCCGTTTGTTAGCAAGCACGTGCTGCTGTTAGTATGCTAGCATGCTGTAAGAATATAGCAACAAGAAGCTGGCGCAGTTTTGGACGTTGATGACCGGGGATGAATGCAGATGTTAAGTTGTCAATCTCGCCTTCATTCTTGCTTGATGGGTTCGGAGCCGATCCTCGGCTCCGACTCGGCACTTAAGCTCGAGAGTCACTTTTACCAGCTCGAGGCAGCCCCATATCCCATGATGCAAGGCGGTAAGTACCCAGATCTCGTTTGCCGCTTCGCTGATGAGGTCCTCCTTTTACCAGCTCCTGGTAAGTGTTTTATATTAAACTGTCTTTAGCCCCTTTTCACTTTTAAACTTTATATCTAACGTTTTTAGTTATATTAAGCCCTTTTTTGACTAAAATTACCCTTCCTCCTTCATTTTTTTAGTCAGGCCTTCTCCCCTCCCATCCCCCCCCTGTCAGGGTGTGTGTGTGTGTGTGTGTGTGTGTGTGTGTGTGTGTGTGTGTGTGTGTGTGAGAGGTTAGTTTCTCTATTTTTTGTTAGATAACTTTGTTATCTTATTGGGACTGTGTTGTGTGTGTTTTAGTGCAACTATGTCCAAAGAAAGGATCTCAGGCTTCAAGAAGTGTGACTCGTGCTGTCAGAAGATGTCTGACAGACGGTCACACTTCTTGTTTATATTGCCTGGGACCTCTCCACCTGCAGGACTCCTGTGCGATTTGTCATTCCTTTAGCCAGAGAGTCCTGCAGGAGAGAAGGAATAAATTGATTTTAAGGGGCCTTCTTAAACCGGAGGACTCTCCGGCTAAGTCGGCTCCGAGTAAGACTTCAAAGTCTTCCAAGGCCCAGGCTTCTGTGTCCAAGCCTGCGGCCTCGGTTCCGACTCCTTCTGAGTCGAGATCGGCTCTGGCTGGAGCCGATCCTGGTTTACAAAGACCTTCGGCACCGATGGCTATCGGTGCCGATACTGTTTGTCACATCGGTGTCGGCTCCGACTGGCTCCAACCACCATGTGGCTCAGGCTTCGGTGTCGGCGCCGACCGGCTCCGACACCGTTACTTTTATGTCTATATCGGCTCCGACTGGAGCCGATGCTTCGAGACTTTCTGTCGGTGCCGAGAAGTCCTCGGCTCCGACTGTGTCTATGGTTTCGTCTGCTCCGATGGTTCCTTCGAGGAAGAGGTCCAGGTCCCCTTCCTTAGAACCGATACTCTCGGCTCCGGCCTCACCTCTCCTCTCGGAAAGGAGCCATCGGAGCCGATCATCTAGGTCATCCAGGCTTTCAGACCATGATTTAGAGAGGGTGGTCAGTAGATTATTGAAATCACAGGCACTGGCCCAAATGCTACATAGTCCGTCTCAACAGACGACTATTTAGTCCACACCCTCTTGTAGTTCCTCCTTCGACTCTACCTCAGAGTTTTGGAGCTGGAGTCTTTGGGGATAGTTTCTGCTATGGCTGAGGGGCGGATACCCCCCCCCTTCTGCACCCTCGGCATCTACTCTCATCTCCTCTTCGAGACCTTCCTTAGAGGGATTCGGTGGTCGGGCTTCCCTGGTCTCCTCCGAGGGGGTGAGTGGCATTGGACCCTTGTCCGACCCCACTCTTCCCCTTGGAGCCTCGGCCTTGGTGAGCTCAGCTCCGACATCTGCCTCGGAGCCTTCTCTTTCGGTGGGCCCTGGAGTTCCGGTTTCTTCGGAGCAGGTTCTCTCGGACCTCCCTGGGAGGGGGGCCTTCGAGGTGATGAAGAGTGTGCTGGCCACTGGGCTCAGCCAGCAAGTCTATTCCCTTAGCTCCTCCCTCTACAGTGCCTGTCGATATCTCTGCCATCTCTCTTGCTCCCGGACCCAGAGATCCTCCGCCTCAGGTTTCCCCACTGGGAATAACCCCCTCTTCCGAGGATTCTCCTGATCAGTCAGGAGATCCTCCGCGCAAGAGGACTTGTAAGAGGAAACACCTAGACTCCCCTGAGTCTATCACTTCAGATACTGACTTAGATGAGTCGGAGGGATCCCCAAGATCCCCTCTGAGGATGTCTCCTTTTCAGACATCCTAGAACTCCTAAAACAGAGGGGAAACTGGCCCTCCACAAATCCCTCTGAGGATGAGTCGGTATACCTAGAGGCGTTTGGATCTCGGCCCTCCACCTCCTGGGTATCTCCGCCTTTCGACCCCTTATGGAGGTTATTGCTCGAAGGCTTGGGCTGCTCCTGACTCTAGAGCCAGTTCCTAGGAGGCCGTCTAAATTTATTACTGCCCTTCGAAAAGCAATTCCTTACGAAAGGTGTCCCTGCTGATGCCATGGTGGTGGCGGCTGCCACTAAGAAGGAACTTGCAGATCCTTCCGTACCTGTCCATCCTCCTAATAAGGATTCCAGGACCATGGATAGGTATGGTAAGCGGATGTTCTCTTCAGCGACCTTTGCTATGCGCTCGCTGAACTACTTATGTCACTTCACCAGACTCCAAAGGGACATCCTTAAGGAACTAGGTGAAGTAGTACAGGATCCCACAGCTGCAGGGGCTCAAGAAAAAATTGCTTCGCAGCTAGGAATCCTTAATTCTATTGCTAACTTCTTCATGCGACTGATATCATATGCAGCAGATGGAGCGAGTAGAGCCGCAGGTACAGGTGTGGCTCTTAGACGCCAAGCCTGGATGCGGCTCTGTAATTTCGCAGATCCCTTTAAGGCGTCCTTCACAAATTCTCCCTTTGATGGGTCAGCTTTGTTTGGCCCTCAAGTGAAGGATACATTGACCAGGTGTGAACAGGACAGCAAGACTCTTTCTGCCGTAGGGGTCCGTTTTTCCACCCCTTCTAGACCTTACCCTAAAGGACAGAAAGGTGGAAAGATGTGGTTCCATAAATCCCAAGGAGTCACGCCCGGATACACGTGGTCAGTTTACCCCTAGAGGCAGAGGGGTAATGATAACAGGCCGCTCTAGAGGCAGAGGGGGTCCACAGAACCAGGGAAGCAGAGAGCCTCCGGCTGACAAGCCCTTCCAGCATCCCTGAGATGTTGCCCGACTGTCCATCCTTGGAGGCAGTCGGGGGAAGACTATCGCTGTACCCAGAAGCCTGGCGTTCCCTCACTCAAGACAGATGGGTACAGTCGATCATATCCGAGGGTTACAAAATTCCTTTCGAGGAAAGTCCCTTCGCTCACTCAAATTCCCTTCCAGATGTACCACCCGGTCTAAGGGAAGTTGCAGAGTTAGAAGTATTAAAACTTCTACAAAAAAGAGCCATTCAGCCAGTTACAGCAGACCATTCAGAGCCCGGAATCTACTCAAGATTCT
This sequence comes from Protopterus annectens, assembly GCF_019279795.1. NCBI lineage: Eukaryota > Metazoa > Chordata > Ceratodontiformes > Protopteridae > Protopterus > Protopterus annectens. Next base: position 1,192,114,524 of record NC_056747.1, on the reverse strand, counting down.
TTTTGGTCCTCAAAAAGACGGGAGACTGGAGACCAATATTGGATCTCAGCAGACTCAACAAGTCTGTGAGGAAGACAAGATTCCGAATGGTCACACTTCAGTCAATTCTGCCCTTCCTAGAGAAGGACAACTGGATGTGCTCAATAGATCTTCAGGATGCGTACTATCACATAAAAATTCACAGACGCTTCAGAAGATTTCTCCACTTTCGGCTGGGGTCCAGTCATTTCCAATTCAGAGCCCTGCCCTTTGGTCTCACTACAGCCCCCAGAGTGTTCACCAAGTGTATGGCAGTGGTCACGGCTCACCTGAGATGTCAAGGATTCCAGGTGTTTCCGTATCTCGACGACTGGCTCCTTTCAGCCACCACCAGGCATCAACTTCTTCAAGCCAGGGATTACACAATAAATCTTTGCACTCAATTGGGAATTTCGATAAACTACGAAAAATCCTCCTTATTGCCCCTGCCAGTCTATTACTTTCATAGGCACAAACTTAGACACTGTTCGGATGTCAGCAACCCTCACAGACCAAAGAATCTCAGATATACAAAGTCATGCGAGGATCATCCTAGCCAGCAAAAAAGTACAAGCCAGAATGGTTTTAAAGGTGTTGGGCCTCATGGCTGCGGCCATTACCCTTTTTCCCCTGGCCCGCTTCTACATGCGCCTGCTTCAGTGGATGTTGTTCACTCAGTGGTCTTACCAACAACTTCCAATGCGTCACCAAATACTGGTGACACAGATTTGCAGGAATCATCTTTCATGGTGGATTACTTATCCCCAGATTCACCAAGGCAGACCCTTTGTATCCCCGGCCCCGGTAGCCACTGTCACTACGGACGCCTCCCTGATCGGGTGGGGGGTCATTATCAGGGCAGGATGGTTCATGGAACGTGGCAGCCGTTCGAATACCACCTGCACATAAATGTCCTAGAGATGAGAGCAGTGCTTTTAACGTTGCAAGCCCTCAACGACTTTCTTCTCTTAGGAACAATTGCAGTTCACACAGACAACATGTCTGTAGTATGGTATATCAACAAACAGGGCGGAACCAAATCCTACCCCTTGTGTCGAGAAGCTCTCAGACTTTGGCAATGGGCGATCTCCTCTCATCGGTTTCTGGTAGCAACGCATATCCCTGGGAAAAACAACATTTTAGCGGACAGATTGAGCAGAGCTATTCTCCTGCCTCACGAGTGGTCTCTCAAACAATCTATAGTGGAGGAGATTTTTCTAGAATGGGGCCGCCCATGTTGCGATCTTTTTGCTACTCCCCAAAACAGCAAATGCCCAGACTTCTTTTCTCTCTTCCCACTGCCAGGCCATCCCCCCAAAGACGCTCTAACCCAGGATTGGCCCCAGGGACTTCTTTATGCTTTTCCTCCTTTTCCACTGATTCCACAAGTACTCCAGAAAGCCACCGTTTTGAGAGCCAAAATGATTCTCATTGCTCCCTATTGGCCTCGACAAATTTGGTTCCCGTTCCTCCATCGTCACCTTTTGGTGCAGCCGTGGCATCTGGACCCAGTACCAGACCTTCTGATTCACCAATCGGGTCAGCTGCACCGGTCTATCCCTTCTCTCAACCTCACAGCATGGTTGCTCCACTTCCTTTCTTAGCCAGGCTTCCTATGATCTCTAATCCTGTTAGGGATATCATAGTGGCTTCACTAAAATCCTCTACTAGAAGGATTTATACCAGCAAATGGAAACGCTTTTCTTATTGGGCAAAAGCTAAGAATATTGATCCCTTTACTGCTCCAGTTCAAGCAGTTTTGGATTTCTTAGCGAAAATCTTTCACGCAGGCTCTTCTTCTTCCACGGTCAAAGTTCAGTTAGCTGCTATCTCGAACTTTCATGTCGGGTTCGCAGATCACAACATCATGTCCCATAGGCTTTGTAGAGCCTTCTTAAAAGGAATCTTTCTCCTGAAACCTCCAGTCAGGAGTCCTCCTCCTCAATGGGACCTAAATTTAGTGCTGACATCCTTGATTCTTCCTCCCTTCGAGCCAGCTGTTTCATGTTCCCTGAAATTTCTTTCATGGAAGACACTCTTCCTGGTTGCTATTACCTCGGCTAGGAGAGTGTCTGAACTTCATGCTCTCTCTGTTCGTCCCCCTTATTTGGTCTTCCACAAAGACAGAGTATCCTTGAGAACTAATCCGACCTTTCTACCTAAGGTCGCCTCAGAGTAATTTGAATCAGTCTATTGACCTTCCTGTATTTTTCCCAAACTACTCAAACAGATCAGAACAAAAATTACATTCTCTTGATGTTCACCGCCAACTCGGATATTATTTGGACAGAACAAAACAGTTCAGGAAATCCGATCAGCTCTTTATTTCTTATGCTGATAACAAAAAAGGCCTTCCCGTCTCTAAAGTGACCTTATCTAGATGGCTTTTTTCTGTCATCTCTGAAATCTATCAGCTCAGGGGAAAACAGCTGTGCTTGAAACCTAAAGCGCATTCAACCAGAAGCTTAGCCACTTCCACAGCCTTTCAGGCTAGACTTCCATTAGACACTATTTGTGCAGCAGCCACTTGGGCCACTCCTCATACCTTTGTTTCTCATTACAAATTGGATTTGGCCTCCAGGGACAGAGCCAGTTTTGGCTCTACAGTTCTCAAGAGTCTGTTCCATTGAGCCACCCAGGATAGAGGTGCTAGGACGGCCCCATCAAGCAAGAATGAAGGCGAGATTGACAACTTAACATTGAGAAGTTATGTACCTACCATAACGTTCCATGTTAGTTGTCTTCTCTCGCCTTCTTCCTTGCGACCCTCCCTCCTTCCCCCTGGCCTGGACAGACCTTTTCTCCCTACATGGAAGAGTGCTCTTTAAGACCATACAGTTCTGGTCTTCCTAACCCATCCTTCAGGTTTTTCTCTGCCTTCTTTCTCCTTTTGGGAGTTTTTTATGCTAGGTGTTATTGCCTATAGAAAACAAATGAGATCTGGGTACTTACCGCCTTGCATCATGGGATATGGGGCTGCCTCGAGCTGGTAAAAGTGACTCTCGAGCTTAGCAAAGTGCCGAGTCGGAGCCGAGGATCGGCTCCGAACCCATCGAGCAAGAAAGAAGGCGAGAGAAGACAACTAACATGGAACGTTATGGTAGGTACATAACTTCTCATTTTACTACCCATGTCTGCAACAAAAAACAAGTCAAGTCAAGGCATGCTATGAGAACCATCAGGGTTTCCTACGTTTAAATTAGTCTACCTTTGTGCAATTCCAATAACAACGCGCTTACTGTAATTAACTGCAGTTTCACTTTAAACAGAACAGCGAATCGCATATAAATAATTAAACGCGTAAGTTGCAGGAATAGAAAGTAGAGATCCTGCTCGGGCGTTCATAGTAGAAACTTCCTAACTTTCTGAAAAAGTTAATTTGGACGACTTACTGTTGTCCGTTCTTCAAATTATGCTATTTTTTCTCTCTTTTCTTAGTGTGAAATATCACCCACACCTCGATTCACGTCCGATGCCATGTAGCATATAAAACAAGTAATAAATGTACTTCCAATGTGATGCAGTTAGTTGGCAGTCATAATAAAAATCTGCGTTATTATAACACGAATGCCACTTCACGAAATGCAAGAATACAGAACGCAAATGCTATGCATCCAGCAAATCTCTGTAATGCTAAGTTCTGAGACAGTTGCTTTAAAAAATACCAAGAGGGAGGACATTTATTACTTCGCATGTAAAACAGAGCAGCATGCTATATAAATGATGCGAGATCAAACATGACAGTATCACCCACTTCCTCAGCATTAATGTGTATGCACGGTATACTTTTACTTATTACAATGAAGTGAAAAGCAGTTAAACTGAAACCCAAAACGACTCCTGCTAGCAATCCTTCAACCATAAACAAATACAAGTAAAAGGCAACATTCCAACCCACTATTCGCACAACACAACAAACGCAAACGACTTACAACTACAGCATACAACACAAACATCCACAAAGTTTAGCAAAGCAACATATCCGGACAGTATAGTATCCACTTCCCATCAGAGACCCAGTGCCGTACTTGTATCACTTGTAACTACAAGCAATGATTTAGGCAGCTACTTTAAAAAAAAAAAAAAAAGTTGACTCTCCAATGTTAGCAGGTACAAGAAAATAAGGCGATACAAGCAGAGCTTCCCACAGCAGGTTCCTTTGGCAAAATACTGCGTACTGGAAACAGCAACAGGAAAAGAACTTCCCTACCTCCTGCAGCTCTATTTGTGGACTCCAAGGCTGGGGGAAGGACAAGGCAGCTGTAACGTCACAAAATGGGTGGGTCTGACAGAGAACCGGCCATGGTGATGTCACTTCGTGGGAGGGAACTGTAAAAAAAATACCAGCACTGTCTGGCCGCGATGACATGAGTAATTGGGGGACTTCTGCAAGATTATCTGAAACGCGAGAAAATGTTTTTGAAAGGGAAACTATCATTGTACGCCAAGGTAGGTTTGTTTGAGAAAAGTGAGGGGAATTGAAATTTTGTAAATGATGCTTTGCTGTTTGTTTATGCAGGAAGGTATAAATAGGGAGGAAAAAGGCAGAGACGTTGAATTCAGTTTAGAAACCCATTGTACTCCTTTAAGAAACAGGTTTGGCAAATCAGTTCTGAAAAAAAAATGAACCACCAGTGGGGATACAAACCTAGCAGTAGCTTTGATCATCACAGTGACAACTAAGATTATCATCATGGTGCCAACTACAGATGGTCTACAAAAATATTTCTGCATCTACTAAAGGGGAAAATGCATTTCTTAGTGTGAATTGTTGCCTTACACAGGAGCTGATCTGCTATATGCTATATTGTCCTGTGGCAGACAAACACTGTAAATTAAATTTAAATTAGTTGCATTTTGGGGCTGTATAAGAGAAGAGTACTGTAGGCAATTTGTTCCATGACTTCATACTAAGCAGTAATTGAGGCAGATGTTGAATTAAAGAAAAAAAAGTGTTCACTCATCAGTGAGGTTGCCTCCCTCCCGGTTTGTTATGTTTTTATTAACAGGCTATTCTTAATGGGACACAAACAGCCTATTCTAAAGTATGTCATCATGACAGGACAACTTCAGTACCTAACAAATGTTTTATAACAGTAGCAGTAATTTGGGTCATGAAAATGCGACATTTGGTTTCTAAGTGATGGAATAGGATTTTATGCATTAACGGGTCCAAGAAGCAGTTAGAGGAGCAAACATTTACTAGATGTCATAGCTTTATGGAATTCCATTATAGCTAAGCCTAGATTTGCTTTTAGGCATGGTAGAAACCTAGTTAATTATTTAGTACATAGTCTTGTAAGAGACCTAATGAGAAAATTTAATATTGTTGTTAGTAAAGCTGTTGGAACATAATTTATGGATACTGCTGCCTTACTGAGATAGCTAGGAATAACACTGGGCACTGCAGCAGGCTCTGAACCTCCAGTGTAATGGCTGCAAAGGTCCTATGTGTAGGTAATGGACCTGTATTAGCAGAAAGGGTTGCTCATGTGCCCTAAGTAAAGCTTTCCATAGTAGGTTTCACACCCTAGTTGTGCAGCATTAAAAAAGTGTTTACCCTAATAAGGAATTCATCTTGCCTAGAACCCTGCTTTTGTTGCCTTTTCTGATTTTAAGGAGTTTGGATCAGCTGTTTCCCTGTGTATCCACCTTCTACTAGTTCCCTTACATGCACTGCACCTCTGGTATCCTCCTTAACAGAATTGTGCCCTTCTCACTTTTGTCTTTTTGTGCTTATTTTTCTCTACATCCATTTGTTTTTGATTTCTGTAATGTAAAACACCTGTCCCTTTTTACATTGAAGGCAATTCAGTAGTACCTTGCAGGGCCATAATTGTTTTTCTAAGTTTAGCAATGCACTTGGGAAGCTCAGCTGTGCAGCACTCTTTCCGCATTGCCTTGCTCATCACCCTACTCCTATTCGTATCCACCTGTGTCATTTCTGTATATACCTTAGTCCCTCTCTTTTGGTTACATGTCTACTATTTAGCCAGTCAATTTAGTTGACCTGGTATATGCTTAATCACCAGTTAATTCCACGTAATATACACATCAAGTTGCATTTTAATATTTTGCTGTCTTATTTCGTCATACCTTATAACATCTGTCCTTTGTCCTTCCCATCTACCCCTTATACATTCCCTCCTTGTATAACCCCAAACCATTTCAACTTAACTTTCCATTTATTATTCCCCCATAGTCTTCTGTAAAATCCTTTAGTCCCCTCTTAAGTTCACATTTACGTTTGGTTAATTTTCGCACACAGTCCTGTTCTAGCAACTTTTGAAGTTAAAAAGTGCAATATTTAAAATCTATTTCTATTTTTTTCAGCCATTGCCTCCACATTGTTAGGCTTTGTCCAGATTTTTTGCTTTAAGGTTGAGAGGTATACATACCTCTCAACTGTCCAGATTTTTGCCTCATATTTTTGGCCTATTCCTCATAAAATTTGTGGTTTTCTGGCGAATCACTGAAGATTTTAATAACTTAATGTCATACATTTGATTTCACCCTTCATTTCCTTAAGAAAATGAATGCTAAGACAAATGCTGTTATTGCAGCAACTTTCTAAGTCTATAAGAGCAATATTTATAATCTGCCCTGTTTGGGGGCCTTTGTCCCACCATTATTTTAGTCTTTGTTCAGGTTTCTTGTGCCAAGAGGTTGAGAGGTATGGAGGCATGGTATATAGTGCCCTAGTTGCTGCTGCTTTGGTACAATTTAAGGGGGGGATAGGGTTTCTGCGTTCCATTGTGTGCCCTCCTTTGTTTAAGATGCCTAGTAACTATGAACCAGTCATTCTCTGTTGCAATATTACCAGCTTACCATTTTTTTCTTTAATGTAGGCAGTTCTTCAAGGGCAGCAAAAACTAAATTTGTAGATGAAATACTGAAATGTAAAGTTGTTTGCCAGTAACAGCCTCTTCATTAGTTACAAATCTCTTTAATGTAGAATTATTCAGATGGATTTTACTTCTGCAGAGATTGTCCTTATTGACTGATAGTGGTGGGTTGTAATGACAGATGTTTGAGGGGCCTTTTATGGTTAAAATATTCTGAAATGGGTAGTTTTGTTATTGGTTCATATATTTTGTTTCTTTGCTTACTGGAACAATGTTCAAAACTACACATTTAAAACGCAATCTAACAAGTTTAACTGTTTATATGTGCAACTAGCTGTTTGTTTTGTTTATCAAATGGCACACTGTGTTGTAAAATCTGAAAGCAGTGTTAGTAGCATAATTTCTTTGCTGAAGGCTGTGGATTCTACTCCCACACCATGTAGATGGAGTGCTGATATTGCATTACCCATATGATTGTTGTTTGGTGCATTGTAAGGGGGGACGGGGGTTCTAAACTCTTGAGTATGTCCTTTGTATGAGTTGCCTAGCGACTATGAACTCGTTGGTCATTTCCTATTGCAATATTACCAACTTAACCAATTTTTTAATGTAATATAGGCAGTTAATTCTTCAAGGGAAGCAAGCACTGAATTTGTAGATAAAACATTGTATGATTATGATATGTGAAGTTGTTTTGCCAGTAGCAACCTCTTCATTAGTTACAGATTTATGTAATGTGGAATTCAGATGATTTTACTTTCTGCAGAGATTGTGCGTATTGAGTAATGTTGGTGGATTGTAATGACAGAAGTCTTGCGTGGCCTTTTATGGTTGAAATTTTCTGAATTGGGTAGTTATTAGTTCATACATTTTGTTTCGTTGCTTATTAATGTTTAAAACTACAAATTTAAAACACAAGTGATGCTGTATAATACAAGGAATATAATTCAATGCAATCAGGAAGGTGAATCAAAGAACAAATACATGTATGCATGGCCCTAAAAAATGTGTGCAAGGAGTCTGTTTTAAAAACAGTCCAAAGGTAAATTTAATTCTTCACTGGCCAAATGCATTTTCTGAGAATGTGGGTTTTCATGCCATTTCAATGAATGTTGAATTTTTTCCATTTCAATGAATGTGAGTTTCAAGGGCTAAGAAGTTTACTGCTTATGCTAAGTCTGTTTTCATTGCGAGACTGTATTGTTTAGCAAATGGCTACCTATATTTGCGCTATTTTATTTAGGTATCTGTAATCACTGTAGAAGCAAATAAGAGAACAGTAAACATGGTAACTGGTGAGAAATAACGGAACACTGGAATGGCTGAGGAGGGGACTGCTGCTCAGGGAAAGGGGTTGCTGCAGGAGAGGCTGCTCTGGGGGGGAGGCAGTCTATTACCCTGTCTAGGGCCCTTTTTGACCATGATCCGGCTCTGGTATTTAAAGTAGAAAATACTGTGCAGAGGTAGTTGCAGTTAGATATCTTGTAATATAGTTATTCTTTCTATGCATGTAAATAATTTAAGGAAATGACTGGAGTGGCTTTCTTGGGGAGTGACCCTGTGGGTGTGGCTCAAATAGGGGTGTTTCATGACTATGGTGTGGATGGGGCTTAAGGGGCGCCAGAGCAGTACTTTGCCTAGGCTGCCATTTTGACTAAGGCTGGCCTTGACGGGGGTCCACCACATGGAGAGTACAGGGAACCCCCCCACCCCTGCAGAAACATAGTAGAAATTGTGTTTGTTATTTAGGTGGTGGTGATATTCTTTACTTGTGCAATGTAGCTTTCGGTGTTGCGAAGCACACTTTTTCAATGTTCTGAGTTTTCAATGTTTTGGGTTTTCAGTGTTTTGAATTTGAGATGTTGTGGTCTCAATGTTATGAAATTCAAAGTTATGAAATTTCAGTGTTATGAAGTAGACCCCTTAGAAATGGCTTGATTCTGTACAGTGAGCCTAGTTTAATATGTATTTTCTCGATTGACTGAGAAAGGTGTAGTTTGATTAAAACACCTAAAAGTTTAGTTTGGGGATAAGTCTGTTATTAAGGTGTTGTCTAAGGAGTGTATTTGGAATGGGGTTGGGGCTTTTGAGACTTGCTGGGGTGAAAGAGCATCAGTTTAGGGGTATCCCCATGTTGATGGGTAATAGGGATGATGGTTCTTGTTGCCATTTGACACAGCTAACCTGGCTGATTTTGAGGTTCTTAACATGGAAAATGTTTTACATATTGCTCTGACCTCTGCAAGAAGATTTTGAGTTGCTACCCTTATGGTGAGTCAACCCTACCTAATTTTCCATAGGGATGGGATTTCTTTGAGAACTAATCCTTCTTTTATGCTCAAGGTTATATCCAAGTTTATTTTACTTTAAGCCAGGCTATCAGTACCCACCCCCCCATTTTCTTTCCTGAACCTAAAAATGAGGGAGTGGATACTTCACACCTTTGATGTCCACAGACAACTCTGATACTATCTTATGAAACAAAAAAGTTGATATTATGTTGTCCATCTCACCTTCCTTTTTTCTGGTTGGGTTCGGAGCCGATCTCTGCTCCGACTCGGGACATTTCTAAAGCTCGAAAAGTCCTAACTGGCTCGAGGCTCACCCCTTATCCCAGCATGCATAGCGGTAGCTATCCAGATCTCGTTTGCCGCTTGCAGCATCGATATTGTGTTCTGCTGCTTCAGGCTAAGTAGTTTAATTTTTTCTATAAAAATTGTTGTTTGGTCAGGTCTAATTGGTATCGTTAGAGTTTAACTGTCATATTATCCCTATACTCGTTACAGTTGTTGTTTGTGCATATAGGCCGTTGTTTCCTCTCGGGCCTGTTTTGTCTGTGTTGTGTTCATTTTCTTTCCCCTCCCTGCTTGTTAGGGAAAAAGCCGATTAAGTTAAGAGGCTTTCTCCCTTTGGGAGTTATAGCATTTTAAGTTAAGAGGTTTCCCCTCCTTATCTTCTATCACTCTTTAAAAAAAAAAAAAAAAAAAAATATATATATATATATATATATATATATATATATATATATATATATCTTTCCTTTAGCACATTCTTTTTGTGTGTGAAATTGTCTAAAGAGTCTACAAAACAGGCTTTAAAAAATGTGACACGTGTTGCCAAAAAATGTCCCTTGTGGATGGGCACACAAGTTGCGTTTACTGTTTAGGTGCGATTCACCTTCAAGATTCGTGCTCTGTGTACCATGCTTTCAGTGCACAAGTGTTGCAGGAAAGGCGCAGTAAGTTGATCCTCAGAGAGTTGTTAAAACTTTAGGTTGAGGTTACTCGGCCTTTGAAATCTGATGAAAAATGAGCTTCTCTGTCGGCTCTACCTTCGGTGCCGAAAAGACATAATCTAAATCTTTGGATCCTTTGGAGCAGATTGTTGGCTCCAAAGATTATGGTGTTTTGGCGGCTCCATCTGTGGCTTCAGAGCCGTCCCGGATTCACAAGAGGTCAAGATCCCCTTCATTGGACCCGGTGAGATCTGTGCCTCAGTCACCACTGTTACAATCTGAAGCAGGTAGTCACCGGTCCTTGGCCCACTCCTCTCGATCATCCAGGAGTTTATCGGATGATGATGTGGAGAGAGTGGTGAAAAGGCTACTTAAGACATGGGTATTTGCTCAATTGTCAGGGTCAGCCCAGAAGGAAGTGGCTCCATTGTCCGGTCCAGCCCCTATCCTGGTTCCCCTTGCTCTCTCTGTTCCGACATTCACTACGACCTTCTCGACAGTCCGCTCTGTCGAGAGGTCTGGGCGCAGAGACTCCCTCGGCTCTGAGGGAGAAGTAGCATCATACCCTTGTCTGACCCCAATGTCCCTCTCGGAGCTTTGCAGCAGGTGAGTTCAGCTTCCTCATCTGCCTCTGAGCAGTCACCTTCAGTGCGGAGGAGGTTTCCAGGCTCCTCGGAGCCGGAACCTTCCTCTATTTTGGACTGAGGTGCCTTCGAGGTGATGAGGAGTTTGCTGTCCACTGCGACAGCTCCACCCTCTGCTCCATTGGCTCCGTCCCCGTCAATACCAGTGTCTGCCTCGGATCCTTCTCTCTGTTCTAAGCATAGGGAAGCTGTGCCCCAGGATGCCTCACTGGGCAATCCCTCTTCTTCCGAGACCTCTCCTGAGCATGTCTCAGAAGAGGTTCCTAGGAAGAAAAAATGTAAGAGGAAACGTGGACTCCCCTGAGTCTGTCACCTCTGACACTATCTTGGATGGCTCGGAAGGGTCCCCATGGTCCCCCTCTCAGGATGTCTCATTCGTAGACATTCCTGGTGATCCTTAGACAGAGGGGAAACTGGAAGACCCTTGCCCCTTCTGTGGACAAGTCTGTGTACCTGGACGCATTTGGCTCCCGACCTTTCACCTCCTGGGTGTCTCCGCTTTTTGACCCACTTTTAACTGTCGTGAGTCGAAAGGCTAGGATTGCTCCAGAATCCATGGAGCCTGTTCTGAGAAGGCCAAATTTATGACTGCAGCAGATGACAAGTCCTTCCTTTCCAAAGGCACACCAGTTGATGCTATGGTGGTGGCAGCAGCCACTAAGAAGGAACTTGTGGAGATTTCCTCTTCTATCCATCCGCCAAACGAGGAGTCTAGAGCCATGGATAGGTATGGGAAGCGTGTTCTCACTTCAGCGGCCTTTACCCTCTTGTCGCTGAACTACTTAACGCATTTTACAGGCTTCAGAGGGATCCCCTTTAAGAGTTGGGAGATGCCCTCCAGGATCCTTCAGCTGTGGGAGCGGCTTCCAAGTCCGCTAACCAGTTAGTGACCCTAACCTCCATTGCCAACTCCTCTATGCGCTTGATTTCATACGCAGCAGATGGAGCGAGTAGGGCTGCAGGCACAGGAGTAACTCTCTTCAGACACTCCTGGATGCACCTATGTCAATTTGTTGAGCCCTTCAAGTCCTTCTTTACGACCACCCCCTTTGACGGCTCGGCCTTGTTCGGGCCGCAAGTTCGAGAGACTCTTACCAGGAGTGAACGTGATGGCAAAACTCTCTCTACCGTTTGTGTCCGTTTTTCCATTCCATCCTAGCCTTATCCCAAAGGCCAAAAGAGTGGTAAAATGTGGATCTGAAGTAGTTGACTACATTTGATCAGCAACCTGTGGGTTTCGAATCCGATACGGATCCGAGCCGGCAGCAAGCAAAAACATCCGAGTTCCAAGCTCCTCCCCCTACCCATACTGCACTGCAACCTCCTTCCAATCCCCAGATCTCATTTGCCGCGGCTTCGCCAGCATGGGATTCTTGAGCTCCAGGCAAGTGTCAGGGTTTTTCTCTCAAACTTTGGTCTGTGTGTGCCCCTTTTGATAATTTTGAGGTAATTATTAGTTATCCACGATAATTGTTTTTTTCCTTTCTTGAAAGTTGAAAACTTTTGGTTAGTTTAAGCCCCCCTTCCCACCCGTCGTGTGTTGTGTTCACTAAAATGTCAGAAAGTGACTTTCTCTAAGTGCACAGTGTGTGGCCACAAGCTGTCGCCAGCCGATGGTCACACTCTGTGTGTAGTTCGCTTGAGGGTGGCCCATTTGTCTTCCGCTGCAAGATCTGTGCGGCCTTCAACCCCCGAGCCCTGCGGGATCGCAGGAACAAGTTAATTTTGGCAGGTCTTCTACCCGCAGAATCAACTTCTGCCTCTTCTGCTGCTTCCTCACCAGCGACGGCTGTGACTGTTCAGCTTTCTGGCCCTTCTCCCCTGTCTGGGACTCCCCCTCCCACCTTACCACAGAGAGAGAGAGAGGCCAAGAAAGTCAAAGAAAAACACAGGGAGACGGAGAGACATTTGGACAAGGATAAAGATAGAGGGGCTGCAAGCGACAGGCCGAGTCGGATCCAACAGCCCCTCCCGCTAAAGTAATCTTGTCTCCAGTAAAAGTTACCAGGCCATCCTCTCTTCGGCTCCGTTCACCACGTTTTTTGCCGGAGGAGGAGGCTAAACCACCCTCGAGGTCATCTTTGTGTCTGCTCTCCCAGGTGGCGTCCTCCAGATCGACTCTGAGTATCTCTGAAGTAGACATGGACTGGATGACATGAAGGTTTCTACAAACTCAACTGGAGATGGAGGTACTGCTGGCTCCCCCCCGTTCAGCTCAGTTTTTCGCCCCAATAGCTCCTTCTCCGATCCACCATCGGATATCGGAATCTATGGATCCGAGGAGCCCCGGAGTCAGAGGGTCAGCACCAATGGTGTCTTCGGCCTTGACGCCGGCCATGCCCTCGAGTCTGTCAGATTCGCTTTCAGATCCGAGCTCTCTGAGCCGAGAGTTGGGCGTCTGATCCGAGGGGATGAGTGTGTCCTCGGCTCCATTGTGGTCGGGGCATACAGTCCCTTTGGGTCCGGCCATTCCAACTTCGGCTCCGATCCCTTAGATCCGAGGGTCTCGGCTACCAGTTTCAGGGAGGCCGGGTCTCCCTCGGCATTCGACATCTTGGAGTGGGTTCTCTCTGAAGGATCGAGACCCCTCACTCTGTCCTCGGGGTCCATCCCTGCTCCCTCACAGCTGGATTTGTCTTCCGTCATCCAGTCCCCCCAGGGACAGCCTGTGTTTATTGTGCCCCAGACAGTTCCCCTGGAGGAACATGAAACCATTTGTGAGCCCTCCCTGGAGAGTCCACCCGAGGAGGTCCCTCACAAACGCCAGTGTAAAAGGTGGCACTTGGGACTCCCCCGAGTCCCTCACCGAGGATACCGACTTGGAGGAAGAGGAAAGTTACCCTAAATCACCCCCCAAAGTTGTCTCCTTTGGAGACATTATGGAAATCCCTCACCAGAGGGGGGGGGTGGTCCGCCCAGAAACCTTCCTCTGACGAGTCGGTATTTCTGGAGGCGTTCGACACAGGCCCATCTACCTCTTGTGTGTTCCCCCCCGGCCAAACCTCTGGTAGACCTCATCACCACCAGAGATTGGAGGGAAATGGACACTGTGGGGCCTATACCCAAAAGGCCTGACAAAATATTGAGTCCACCAACAGAGCTTCTTGGAGCAAAGGTTTCCCGGTTGATGCCATGGTGGTGGTGGCGGCCACAAAAAAGGTACTCTCCCACGAAAGTTCCTTGGTCCACCCCCCCAGACAAGGAGTCCAGGGCTATGGATCGTCTTGGAAAACGGACTTTTGCTTCAGCCACCTTTACGATAAGACCGCTGAATTACTTGACCCACATAATTCGACTGCAGTGGGATCTCGTGAAAGAGTACGCCGAGTCCCCCGGAGTCCATGTCTGCCGAGAATAGACTGACCTTCTCGGCTTGTATGGCCACTCTCAAGTCTGTGTCCAATACATCCATGCGTTTACTCTCTCTCATGCCACCGAGGGAGCTGCTAGGGCTAGCGGGTCTGGCATCGTCTTAAGGCGTCGCACCTGGCTCCGTCTTTGCGACTTCTCGGAACCCTTCAAGGCATCCTTCGCTAATGCACCCTTTGACGGTTCCACCCTGTTTGGGAAGACTGTCCGCGATGCACTTGTCCAGAGCGAGAAAGATGGGAAGATGCTGTCAGCCATCGGGGTCCGCTTCTCTAACCCTCAAAGGTCCTTCTACAGGAACCAGCGTGGGCAATAGAAGCTGTGGTTTAGGAAAACTCAGCAGTCCAGAACACTCAGGACTTCTTCTCCCCAGAGGCAGAGGAGGCAAGGTGGATGCCGGCCCAGAGGCAGAGGGGGGGGGGGGCGAAGAACTTCGGGTCACGTGAACCCTTTTCAGAGCGACCCGCGCAGCAACTCTGAGGGGTTACCCGACTGCTCTTCTCTGGGACGCTTTTCGATGCACCTAGCCCAATGGGTGTCCATCACAACAGATCGCTGGGTGCTTCGAATAATATCCAGAGGCTATTCTATTCCCTTCATAAATGAGCCCCCTTACACAAGGTGCTTCCCGGATGTCCCACCCACTCAGAGGGAGGCTGCGGCCTTGGAAATACAAAAGCTACTAGAAAAAAGAGCCATCCAGCAGGTGCCCCCAGACGAGTCCGGATCGGGCATCTATTTCAGGTTCTTTTTGGTGTCAAAAAAGACGGGAGACCTAAGGCTGATTCTCACCCTGTCAACAATGAACCTGTTCATTGCCAAGGAAACGTTCCAGATGGTCACGCTTCAATCCATCCTGCCCTTTCTGCAGGAGGAAGACTGGTTGTGCTCGATAGACCTCAAGGATGCGTGGTATCATATTCTGATGTACAGGAGATCCAGGAGGTTCCTCCACTTTCGGCTTGGGGCCAGTCATTATCAATTCAGGGTCCTACCCTTTGGTCTCACCACAGCCCCCAGGGTGTTCACCAAGGTCATGGCAGTTGTAGCGGCCCACCTGAGACTTCAGGGCATTCAGGTCTTTCCGTACCTGGACGACTGGCTCCTCACCGCCCCCACCAGGCATTTACTCTTACTAGCCAGAGAATTCTTTCTCCGGATATCACCTCGGCTAGGGATTACCATAAATCTGAGGAAGTCTTCCCTTCAACCTGTTCAAGTGTTAGACTTCATAGGGGCGAGAATAGATTCTCGTCAGGCCAGGGCATTCTTAACCCCAGACTACACAGCCTGACACTTCATCTGTTAGCGCTTCTGCAGTCCTCTGCACCCCCTGCAGAATTAGTCCTGAGAGCCTTAGGGTCCATGGCAGCAGCAATCAACTTGATCCCTTGTGCTCGTCTGCATATGAGAATTTTATAGTGGACGTTGCAAGTTCAGTGGTCGATTCTTCATCAACCTCTAGATTTTCCGATCCCTCTGAGCACAGTGTGCAGAAATTCTCTCACGTGATGGCTCCAATCTCGGAATTTGCAGGAGTGACGTCCCTTTCTTGTACCCCAACCCCAAGCCACGGTGACCACGGACGCCTCCCACCTAGGGTGGGGGGGGCATTGTTCGGGCAGGACCGTTCTGCATATAAATGTTCTAGAGATGAGAGCGGTCCTTTTAGCGTTGCAGGCCCTTCATGCTTATGTACCTCTGGGAACTATTGCGATCCAGTCAGACAATATGTCAGTGGTCTGGTATATCAACAAACAGGGGCGAAGGTCTGGTATATCAACAAACAGGGGGGAGCCAAGTCTTATCCCCTTTGTCGAGAAGCCATGAGAGTCTGGGAATGGGCGATCTCCACCAGCCTTTCTGATAGCAACGCACATTCCGGGTCGGTCCAACATTTTGGCGGACAAATTGAGCAGAACTCTCCTTTCTCCCTACGAGTGGTCTCTGAACCCTTGTGTAGCGGAACAGATCTTCCTCAGGTGGGGTCAGCCTTGCTGCGATCTCTTCGCATCGCCTTCCAACGTGAAGTGCAGCAAGTTTTTTGCTCTAATCCCCCCGATGGGGGAAAGCCCCAGAGACGCTCTTGTTCAAACTTGGCCACCTGGTGGTCTTTATGCATATCTCCTGCTTCCGCTCATGATAAAGTTCTTACAGAAAGCTCGCCGGTTGGGGAGCAGATTGATCCTCATAGCCCCATTCTGGCCTTGTCAAATCTGGTTCTCCTGCCTACAGTCTCATCTCATAGCTCCACCTTGGATCTTGGATCCCATTCCGGATCTGATTAGTCATCCCTCGGGAATGCTTCCTCCGAATCTAGACAGCCTGAATTTCACAGCTTGGCTGCTCCAGTTCCACTAATTGCTAGGACTCCTGGTATCGCTTATACTGTTAAATCTATCTTGGCTGTGGCACATAAATCCTCTACCAGGAAAATTTATTCTAGCAAATGGAGACGCTTCTCCATTTGGGCTTCACAGTGAAATCTAAATCCTTTTACCGCTCCGATCCCAGCGGTATTGGACTTTTTGTCTCATATCTTCCAGCAAGGAGCCAGCTGCTCCATAGTGAGAGTCCAGCTAGCGGCTATTTCTCATTTCCATCTAGGGGACAATTTAGGCTCCCTCACTGCTGCCAGAATTTGTAAGACCTTTTTGAAAGGCACTTTTGTTCTGCAACCTCCTATTAAGAATCCGTCCCCGCCTTGGGATCTGACTGCGGTTCTTCAGGCCTTAGTTGCGCCTCCTTACGAGCCCTCGGCATCAGTTGACTTAAAATTTTTGTCATGGGAAGACTGCTTTTCTGGTAGCTATAACTTCAGCAAGGAGAGTGTCGGAGCTGCAAGCTCTTTGTATGAAACCCACATATCTTGTGTTTCATAAGGACAGGGTGTCTCTCAGGACTAATCCATCCTTTCTTCCTAAAGTTGCTTCTGAGACTAACATTAATCAATCTATTAATTTGCCTGTCTTTTTCCCTAATTTTCAGAACAAAGGGGAATACAAACTTCATTTGCTGGATGTTCACAGGCAGTTACGTTTTTATTTGCACAGGACGCTGGACTTTTGTAAATCTGATCAACTTTTTGTTTCTTTTGCTAAGCCCTTTTTAGGGAAACCAGTTTCAAAGGTGACTCTTGCTAGGTGGATTTCCCTTTGTATCCTACAAGCATACAGAGAGCTTGGTTTACCAGAACCAGCAGGAGTTCATGCCCATCCTTCACGTTCTATGGCAACGTCTGCAGCATTCTGGTCTAGAGGTTCCCTGGATGACATTTGCTCAGCGGCTACCTGGGTGTCTTCTCACGCCTTTATTAATCATTATAAACTGGATTTGGTGTCTAGAGGAAGGGCTTCTTTTGGCTCTGCAGTGCTCCAGAATATCCTTCCTTAAGGGCCTCCCAAGATTTTGGGTAGCTGGGGACTCTGTCCCACAGGTTGCTGATCAAATGAAGTTAACTACTTCAGATAAAGAAGTTATGTACTCACCCTAACGTTCCATCTGTTAGGTAAACTTCATTTGTCAGCAACTGCCCCTCCCTCCTTCCCCCTTACCTTGGCGATTTTTGCTGAACTCGATGTCAAGTTCACGAGTTAGAGGTTTGTCCCTGGTTTAGGGGTGGTCTCAGGTTAGTTTGTTGGTGTCGTGTATGGAGTGGCAAACTCGATTTGAGGAGTGGAAGGAGGTTGCAGTGCAATATGGGTAGGGGGGAGGAGCTTGGAGCTCAGATCTTTTTGCTTGGTATGCTGCCTGCTTGGATCCGAAACCCACAGATTGCTGATAAATGAAGTTTACATACTCTGATTTCTTTTTCCATAAATCCCAGGGACCTTCGCCGGATACTCGTGGAGAAAATTACTCCAGAGGCAGAGGGGGAAGTAACAATGGTAGATGCTGACCTCACGGCACGGGGAGTCCGCAACAGAGCGACAGGGATATGTTCACTGCCAGACCCTTTCAGAATCCCTGAAGGATTGCCCGACTGCTCACCTCTGGCGACAGTTGGGGGTAGAATTTCACTGTACCCAAGAGTCTGGCAAGATATAACCGAAGATGAATGGGTACAGTGCTTAATATCCAGGGGTTACAAAATTCCCTTCACGCAAGCAACCCCCAAGATGTCAAAAATAAACTATCCCAGATGTTCCACCCAGTCTTTGGGATCAAGCAGCCATACAAGTAAAAACTTTGCTGCAAAAAAGAGCCATTCAGGAAGTCCCCACAGACCAGATAGAATCTGGAACTTACTCAAGGTTCTTTTTAGTTCCAAAGAAGATGAGACTTGAGACCGATCTTGGATCTCAGCAAGTTAAACAGGTCAGTAAAGAAGGCCACGTTCCGAATGGTAACACAGCAGTCCATTCTACCGTTTTTGGGTCAGGACAATTGGATGTGCTCTGTTGATCTCCAGGATGCATACTACCACATAAAAAGGAACAGGCGGTCAAGGAGACATTTACTCTTCCAGCTGGGAGGCAGTCATTATCAGTTCAGAGCTCTGCACTTTGGCCTCACCACAGCCCTCAGGGTGTTCACTAAATGCACGGCAGTAGTCACAGCTCACCTGAGACGTTTGGGATTCCAGGTGTTTCCTTATCTATACGACTAGGTCCTCTCTGCCACCATCAAGCATAATCTCCTAACGGCCAGGAACCACACGATTCGCACCTGTGCAAGCCTAGGAATTGCAATAAATTACGAAACATCTGCCTTGTTGCCCTCTGTGTATTACTTTCATAGGCGCTCAGCTAAACACACAAGACATGATAGCCACGCTTCCACAAGAAAGAGTGCTTGCCATTTGAGGTCAGGTGTCTTCTTTTGTCAAAATCAAAGGTTCAGGCTTGATTTGTCCTGAAAGTCTGGGGTTAATGGCGGCTGCCATTACTCTAGTTCCGCTAGCCCGTTATCACATGAGGATC
This sequence comes from Protopterus annectens, assembly GCF_019279795.1. Classification (NCBI taxonomy): domain Eukaryota; kingdom Metazoa; phylum Chordata; order Ceratodontiformes; family Protopteridae; genus Protopterus; species Protopterus annectens. Next base: position 1,192,095,491 of record NC_056747.1, on the reverse strand, counting down.
CTGCAGTTGCTTCTCTTGACTCGGTGGTCGTATCAGGATTTGCCAATGTCACACATGATCTTAATCACGGATACTTGCAAGAAAGATCTAAAGTGGTGGCTCCACTCTCCCCTAGTCACTCTGGGCAGATCCTTTGTAGCCCCCTCTTCCAGTAGCCACAGTGACCATGGACTTTTCCCAGATAGGGTGGGGTGCATTATCTAGGGCAGACAGTTCAAGGAACTTGGCAACTGCACGAGTACCATTTGCACATCAATGTCCTGGAGATGAGAGCGGTGTTACTAGCGTTGCAAGCACTTCACAACTCTCTTCATTTGGGCCATATAGCAATTCAGACGGACAACATGTCCGTAGTGTGGTACATCATCAAGCAGGCCGGAACCAAATCCTATCCCTTATGTCGGGATGCTCTTCGGGTATGGCAGTGGGCGATCTCTTCTCAGCGTTTTCTGGTTGCAACGCACATTCTGGGGAAGTCCAACGTGATAGCGGACAAGCTCAGCAGGGCAATTCTTATGCCCCACGAGTGGTCTCTGAAACAAGATGTGGCGGATATGATTTTCCGCAGATGGGGCCAGCCTCACTGCGATCTCTTCACCTCTCACCTCAACAACAAATGCAACAGCTATTTTGCCTTAGTTTCCCCTCCGGGACAGTCACTCAGAGATGCACTGGTCCACGATTGGCCTCCCCGGGATCCTTTATGCTTTTCCCCCTTTCCTTTAATTCCAAAAATTTTTCAGAAAGCAAAGTTACTAAGTTGCAAACTGATCCTCATTGCTCTGTACTGGCCTCGTCAGATATGGTTCCAGTTCCTACCACATTATCTGCAAGAGGAGCCTTGGATTCTGGACCTGGTCCCGGATCTTCTGACACATCAGAGTCAGGCTCTCTTCATCCTTCCATTCGAACTCTCTTCATCCTTCCATTTGCATTCTTAAGCTGACAGCTTGGTTTCTCCACATCCAATCCTAGGTAGGCTCCCTGATATCTCTCCAATGGTTCAACATATTTTAGTCTCTTCCCATAAACCATCTACTAGGAAGCTTAACGCTAGTAAATGGAAGAGGTTCTCACTCTGGGCTGAACATAATGACATTGGTCGTTTTACAGCCCCATTTGCAAAAATTTTGGATTTCCTGTCTGAAACCTTCGAAAAAGGAGCAGCGGCTGCTATGATTCGTACTCAACTGGCTGCTATTTCTAACTTTCATGTTGGACTCCTAGGTTTTAGTGTTATGTCCCATAAGTTTTCAAGGCCTTTTTGAAAGGTGCTACACTGTTAAGGCCTTCTATCCGAGAACCTCTCCATCCTTGGGATTTAAACCTAGTACTAAACGCTCTGATCCTTCCTCCCTTTGAACCAGCTGCTTCTTGTCCTGTGAAGTTCTTATCATGGAAGACTCTCTTAGTCGCGATTACATCAGCTAGATGGGTTTCTGAGTTACAGGCACTTTCCATCCACCTGCCTTATATGATTTTTCACAAGGATAGTCTCTCTCTTAAGACTAATCCTTCCTTTTTACCAAAAGTCTGCTCAGAATATAATTTGAATCAGTCAATTGAACTTCCTGTTTTCTTTCCAAATTCTGGCAGCAAAGCAGAGTACAAATTACATCAATTGGATGTCCACAGGCAATTACGATTTTATCTTCAAAGGACCAAGGACATCAGAAAAATCAGATCAGTTGTTTGTATCCTTTTCTCAGAGCAAACAAGGCTCATCAGTTTCCAAACTGACTCTTTTAAAATGGCTGTCTAGTACTATTACTCACGCTTATGAGTCTCTGAATGTGTCAGTCCCAGAGAATGTCAGGGGACATTCCACTAGGTCCTTGGCTACCTCCATAGCTTTTCAAGCTAGCCTTCCTTTAGATACTGTTTGCGTGGCAGCAACATGGGCGACGCCCCATATCTTCATTACTCATTACAAAGTGGACCTGGCTTATCGGAAAAGGACATCCTTTGGTTCCATTGTTCTGAAGTCTCTCTTCCAGTGAGCCACCCAGGATTTAGGTGCTAGGGACACTGTCCCAACCAGAAAGAAGGAAGGTGAGATGGACAACATAACATAAAGAAGTTATGTTCTTACCATAACGTTCCAAGTTTGTTGTCCTGTATCTCGCCTTCCTTCTTGCATCCCTCCCTCCTTCCCCCATCCTGGATGATTGAGAGGAATTTACTTTTTGGCTATTATGGCTGCGTATCCTTTGCCTTTCAACCTTTGGTGCTCTTATCACTATGTTTTCTTTTCCTGTTGTTACAAGGAGCCTTATTGTTACATAACTCTTTTATTGGGTGTATGTATATTTTTTCCTTATGTAGTGGTTAGTTATCACAAACGAGATCTGGCTAGCTACTGCTATGCATGCTGGGGTAAGGGGTGAGCCTCGAGCCAGTTAGGACTCTTCGAGCTTTAAAAGTGGCCGAGTCCCAACCAGAAAGAAGGAAGGCGAGATACAGGATAGCAAACCTGGAACGTTATGGTAAGAACATTACTTTTTTTCACCAGATACACTGGTTTATTGAAATTCACCAAATGGGTAGCAGTTAAATGCTTATGATGTCAAAGTTGGACTTTATCAAAAACTACCTACCTCACCAACAAGGTAATGAAATACCACAAATTTCTTGAATCGCAATGCCAATCATCAGTGCCTACTTTAGTTTCAAACTATATGTATAAACGTGTGTGTGTGTGTGTGTGTGTGTGTGTGTGTGTGTGTGTGTGTGTGTGTATATATATATATATATATATATATATATATATATATATATACATATGTATATATATATATATGTATATATGTATATATATGTGTGTGTGTGTGTGTATGTATATATGTATGTATATATATATATGTGTGTATATATATATATATATATATATATATATGACTCCCCATCATCAGCTAATTTACATTTATGATTCATTGTATGAAATTATTTTTGTATTTCTGGGACTATGGAAATTACATTTATACCAGGAAAAGTATGTGCATCCAATTTAAGCTGCTATAACAGTTCTTCCTTATCTAAATTTTCCTTCCAAAGACCTACTCTTAAAAAAAATAAATAAATAAAAATAAATAAACTGATAATTTTTACAAAATGGGGAATGTTTGTACAATGCATTTTTAACATTACTGGTTGTGATATTGGTGTAATTCTTTTCCTCTGTGAACCTTCCATCTTACCTATGTAAAAGGCATCACAGGAAATGCATTGCAGTACAAAAGCTGTTTGAGTTAATTAGATTGTGTTGTGATGCTTTTTTTAACAAAAGCAGAATGTGTGTCCAGAATAAAGTGGCATTGTTTATATTTGCCACATTTGTTCATTTTGAACTTCTTACTCCACTGTTCAGAGGGCATTCTTTCCAAAAATCTGTTTCAAATTGACACTTCATTTATAAACAATCTTAGATTCAAATTGGAATAAGTACAAATAAACACCACTACTCCGGAACAGACTCCCCATCCACATAAAACAAGGTTCATCCCTGTCCATTTTCAAGTACAACTTGCATCAGTGGATGGGAAATGGAAACTTTACACCAGGACTGATCCTTGTACTATTAATGGACAGAGGCAGCTTCTAAGTACTTTATCCCACGTATGGGTCCCCTCATCTATGGTATGATCCCAGTTATTCTCATTCGGGGTGGTGTAATTTTTGATTATGGGATGGTTGAGAACATCCTGTAACTAAATGGGAGAGGTTATTTCAATCTTCTTCTTCTTCCGGCTTTTCCCGGTTAGGGGTCACCACAGCAGATCACCTGTCCGCTTATGACTGGCAGTGGAGTTTTACGGTGTCGAGTTGCCAGCCCGGTGCACAACCTTCCACTGAAGGCACACACACACACAGTCACACCTAGGGGTAATTTGGAGTGTCCAATCCACCTACAGCATGCATGTCTTTGGGATGTGGGAGGAAACCGGAGCACCCAGAGGAAACCCACGCGACCACAGGGAGGACATGCAGACTCTGCACAGAAGGCACCCCAGCTGAGGATCGAACTGGAGAACCTCTTGCTGTGAGGCGACAAATGCTAACCACTGCACCACCGTGGCCGACCTTATTTCGATCACAGAAGTGAAATTGGCTAGGCTTAAAATGGCCTGCAAAGGCAGCTAACCTAATACTTACATATGAACCTGTGATAAAGTTTTAGCCAGTATTCGAAAACCCAGAGGTAACAGGTGCAGACCATCTTTGGCAAAGCAACGTGGTGTCTTAACTTTGTCATTTTGGGGGGACATGGTTAAGTTGCATTGCATGTATCAACTGAGAGGACTAGGCTGTCTTTTTGCAAAGGTGATCTAGTTTACTGGCACAGGGTGTATGCTAGCAGTAATTATTAAAACACCCTGAATTATATTTACTCATGAGTGAGATGAACAGATAACTTGGCTTGGAAAATGTCTAACTTTTGTCTGTGTTTTGTTATCTGGGTGGGTTGGCTGTTTTTCACAGAGGAGTTGCTTCAGTTAGAGCTTGGCCAAAAGAGTACAGTGAAATCATAATATTGCTAAAAGAAATATCTGTGGTATCCCTTGAAGTTTCAGAAAACCCAGTATGCAACCTGTACCGAGTCAGAAACAAACCAATAAAAAACTTTGCAGTGTGGAGGGTGTGATTAACTCAACTGTGGATTGCCTATTTACTATTTTATTATTTTGTAACACACATTTTTACAGTTCGATTTTAATTGGTGGACACGGTGCATAACAGTGCAAGGAGTGAACATCACATCCCCCACATTGCGGTGTTTCTTTTTGGTTGTTTGCGTTTTTTTAATCCTATTAAACACAAAGACATATTGTAGATGCATTAAAGATGAACATCCGTTTCTACTGTTGGATAGTAACCAAGTTGAAAGCTAACATTAACATAAGCTTCAGTCCTTTCCTGTGTACTGAAATATTGGATCTGAACCATCACTAGCACAAACGTGTCACCAGTACCCATGTAGGTAGTATACATCAAGTGGAATACGCAGAAGTACGCTTATCACTTAGTAATGAATATGTTGTTTGAGCCCTGATTTTTTTTTTTTGGGGTGATGGGGTCATAGTTGATCGTCTGACTGAAGGCCAGTGTTTCAGGTCCTGCTTAATATTTACTTATTGGTAAAGTATGGCTGATATTGCTACAAGCTAGTTGGTTGTGAACCTTAGGTACCTTTCTATGTGAAGTTGGCAGTTTCAAAATGTATTTACTTGATTAGGTAAAACTCTGCAGAGTCCCGCAAGGATCTTTTACCACTCCTCCAGAAGCTGCAAAACTGCTCTCCACAAGCTCTAAAACAATCTTCTTCAAATCCTGGTTACTTTTAAAAATGGTTAAGAAAACTAAATTTTTGTTTTAGTTTTAGTTTGGCAGGGCTTTTTGTGGAAACTAGCAATCTTCTACTCCCACCTCCTCTATCCTGCAATATACATCCACTTAATTGTGCGCACTCATTCAAGTATCTTGGAATGACACTCTGTTCAAGCCTAGATTTAGTGACTATGTAAAATCTAAAAACGCGCACACATTTTGGGTGTTTCTACATTTCGCACACACTCACTCCAGATATGAGGCATGCTATCTGTAAAAGAAAATAGCCTACAACTCCAGCTTGAATATGCGCTGTCACTTTACTTATGCTGCCAATAAAAGTCTGAATGCTGTGCAGATCTGTCAAAGTATGCCATTTTAAACTTATCTCCCTAGAAAATAACATCACTGTGATGGTGTGACCGGTTTCCTATTAAAGACCAAACTGACCTTACTCATCCTCTGCCTGATTCGCAAAACACTATATACAATGAACCCCTCCACCACCACCACTGAGGCTGAGCATCATAAACCAGTAATGCCAAAATGTTAGCTAGCTAGAACTATAATTTATCTTCCAAAGAGCTTAGGCCTTTTCTATCCCTGCTGCAAAACTGTGGGATTCATTCCCAGAAGATATTTGCAATACCACTAAAACTTATTTCATTTGCAGCCCTTACTCTTCTTTGTTATAGAACAGGTTTGTGTGTGTATGCTTCAGCCCCCCCCTTTCCCAGTAACATAAATCCAGAGTTTCTACTACTCATCTGCCTCTCTCGTCTTTGGCTAGGAGCACTATTCTTAACCATATGACTGTGTTGTGATACTTATCCAAAATTAACTATTCATCTGTCCCCATTTTCTCCAGCCATGACTTCGCTAACTAACTGCTACTTCTCACGCTCGGATTCTCTGTCTCACTCGCGCTCGCATTCTGTTTCACTCGCATTCTCTCTCATTCACTCTCTCTCGCATTCTCTTATGTATTCTCTCGCATTCTCTTTTGTATTCTCTCGCATTCTCTTTTGTATTCTCTCGCATTCTCTTTTGTATTCTCTCGCATTCTCTTTTGTATTCTCTCGCATTCTCTTTTGTATTCTCTTTCTCGCATTCTCTTTTGTATTCTCTTTCTCGCATTCTCTTTTGTATTCTCTCTCTCGCATTCTCTTTTGTATTTTCTCTCTCTCGCATTCTCTCTCTCTCGCAGTCTCCCTCCCTATCTCTCTCGCAGTCTCCCTCCCTCTCTCTCGCAGTCTCTCTCGCATTGTCGCTCACTCTCGCAGTCTGTCGCGTTCTCTCTCACATTCTCTCTCGCATTCTGTCCCTCTCTCTCTCTCTCTCTCTCTCTCTCTCTCTCTCTCTCTCTCTCCCTCGCAGTCTCTCTCTCTCCCTCGCAGTCTCTCTCTCTCTCTCTCCCCTCGCAGTCTCTCTCTCTCTCTCTCTCTCTCTCTCTCTCCCTCTCGCAGTCTCTCTCTCTCTCTCTCTCTCTCTCCCCCTCGCAGTCTCTCTCTCTCTCTCTCTCTCTCTCTCCCCCTCGCAGTCTCTCTCTCTCTCCCCCTCGCAGTCTCTCTCTCTCTCCCCCTCGCAGTCTCTCTCTCTCTCCCCCTCGCAGTCTCTCTCTCTCTCCCCCTCCTTGGTCTCCTCTCTCTCTGTGGGTGTCGCAGTCTCCCTCTCTCTCCCCGTCTCCCTCTCTCTCCCCGTCTCCCTCTCTCTCCCCGTCTCCCTCTCTCTCCCCGTCTCCCTCTCTCTCCCCCTCGCAGTCTCTCTCTCTCCCTCTCACTCGGTGGTCTCTCTCTCTCTCCCTCTCACTCGGTGGTCTCTCTCTCTCTCCCCCCTCGCAGTCTCTCTCTCTCTCTCCCTCGCAGTCTCTCTCTCCCCCTCGCAGTCTCTCTCTCTCCCCCTCGCAGTCTCTCTCTCTCCCCCCCCCTCGCAGTCTCTCTCGCCCCCTCGCAGTCTCTCTCTCTCCCCCCTCGCAGTCTCTCTCTCTCTCTCCCTCGCAGTCTCTCTCTCTCTCTCCCCCTCGCAGTCTCTCTCTCTCTCCCCCTCGCAGTCTCTCTCTCTCTCTCCCCTCGCAGTCTCTCTCTCTCTCTCCCCCTCGCCGGTGGTCTCTCTCTCTCTCTCCCCTACCCAGTCTCTCTCTCTCCCCTTCTCCTCTCTCTCTCTCTCTCCCCTCTGTCTCTCTCTCTCCCCTGCAGTCTCTCTCTCTCGCCCTCGCTGAGTCTCTCTCTCTCTCTCCT